>NC_133770.1:169775788-169780392 GCF_003597395.2 Chelonoidis abingdonii | reverse complement strand
TTCACTGGGTTTTGGAACCCATGTCCCTTGTCTAGCAAGTACCACCCAACTGAGGTTGAGTCATTTCTGTCACAAAGCAGTCCCACAGCTCGGCAACCTGGGATTGGGTAGGCGTGCCTATGCAAATACACTCTCTGAAATTCTTTCCACCAGATGTCAGGGTAGAGCTCATCCTGACTCTGCTTACATCTGAATACAGAACTGAAAAAGCGAAAAGGATCCCTTAAGCTTCACTAGCAGCTTGGGTAGAAGGAAAATGCTCCCCAAAAAGAGACACTCAGAAGAAGTCAAAATGAAGGAGCTAAAAGATGCTGGGACAAAGCAAAATCAACATTTCAGGCAGCCGCAAACAGAAAAGAACACTTCAGAAGAATTCAAGAGGCACAGCAACAAATTAATGTATATATAATGGGGAAAAATAATAAGATTTTAAAACATGAAGAGACAAACCTCCTGCAGAACAACTCTTTCATACCTTGTACTTATAATAATTCAGATATCAAGAAATGGAGATAAGGTGATACTCATTTTGCAGGATATCTTTTTGATCAAATTATTTTTTAAATCCTTTCATCAATGCATGACTCTATTTTCTCTTCCTACTACAATTTTTTAGTAATACTTCAAAATACAGTACTGGGTAATTTCCACAAAAGATCTGAATGCACCTCTTGTCTAATAAGATTGAAATAACAGACATTTAGATGTACACATTCTAATGTGTTACCTATGCTCATACTGAGTTTCTGATGTAAAGGATAAAGATAGCAAACTACAATAAAAGCATGGCATGGTGGTATGGATGCTTCTATAATACTGGAAGAATGGGAGATTTAGTTTGCATTATCAGCAAATATAGCAATAAAAGCAAAGCATAACATTACTTAATGTTTGTATTTGGATTTGGAGTCCAAAAAATAGAAAAAAGTATATGTACACATTGAGCAAAAAGTGTGTCTCTTTATATATAGCCTATAAAGTGACATGCTTTAAAGGACAAAAGGGAACATTATGATTATCAAGTTTGATCTTCTGCATTACACAGGCCAAAGCACTGCACTCACAGAAGAGAAAATGTTGGAGATATATTAAAAAACCACTGGCTTATTCCATATGTCAAAGCATTGAGCAAAACTACAAAAAGACTAGAGAAATATACATCAAATAGTGAATGAACAATTGGAATAGAAGGCCGTCCCACTCAACTCCAGGAGGAACTTTCACAGTTGTATTAATAAAGGATGAATCTCATGCGTATAAACAGACTCACTTTTTCCTCAATGTGTAATTAACCTATAGAACTTACTGCTACAAGATTATCTTTTAGGTCAAGAGCTTAGCATGATTAAAAAAAAAGGGAGGTAAGACAGTTATATGGAAAAAAACCACATCTACATTTATATAAGGTATGAATCATTACAGCTTATAATGGGTGTAAACTCTTATGCTTCAAGGCAGAAGTCAGCCACTAACTGACAGGACTTACATAAAAACTTGCCTATGGGCCAATTATTCTAGAATGACACATTCTGAGGAATTGTTGCATTGGGGGCTGGCCCCTATTAGAGACAGGATACCGAAGTCCATTGGTATTGATCTGATCTGCCATAATATTTCTGTGTTCCTTTTTACTACGTTACAAATTACCCATGGTATCATAGGACAATGTGAAAAACCCAAAATGGAGGAGAAGAAATGGTTTTATTCACTGATGTGTATACAAATGCTAAACACTTAATTTAATAACTAGTGAATTTCTTTTGTTTAATTATCTGATATCCTTGATGATGCATAAGTTAACACCATTCATTTGAGTCACAAAGTCCAATTACATCAGATTTTAGATATTAGTTTTCAGTATCAGGCTGAATGGTAGCATGTTGACACTTGAAACAAACAAATAGTGTACACTGGATATTTTCAGAAAATAATCAGAGGGTTTGCTGTGATGAATCAATACTTTCTTATCCCATTTCATTTTTTTAAAACTCATTATTTTCAATGAGGCAGACGAACACTCCTTTGCAGAGGACTGAGTTCATGACTATTACAAAACACTGGCTCAAAATTACCATGCTGACTTCCACATTCTGTGAAAATGAACTCATTAATGCTAATGTTTTGCTGACTCCCAACTGATTCATGAACTCCTTAACAAAATGCAAAAAGAAGAAAAAAGAGGGAGGTGTCATAAGCTGTGAAAGAGATGAGCAAAGAACCAAGTATTTGTTCCTCACACTATTTCCAATAATCTTCCCTATTCTCTGAGGACAAGACACCTCTCTCCCCATAAAAAATAGCCAACAGAGAAGTTTTCTCTGTGCATATTCCTGTACAAAAAGTGATGCATCCAAATGGAAAACAGAAACTTTTGATTATTTTTAAAGAAAGCACTTTTTATGCTTTCACATTTGCTCATTTTCCAGCATAAACAAATAAGATTTTTTGGTTAAGATAAATTGAAAATAACTATCCAAATTCTAGGCTCCTATATACAATTTAAAAAGATAAGTATCCTTAATGAATATTACTTCACTGCCCAAGGTCCCATCACAGGACAGCTTACTAGTACACAAATAATAACCCCTTTAACCAAGCAAAAGTATAATTATAACAATCTACAGCCAACAACCTTTTGTTTTATCTAATGCCTTGTCAACCTGAGGAGACTGCACCAGTTTAATGTCAATCAGTTTTTAAAACAATTTAGTTAACCATTGCAAACCCACATGTGGATGTTTTTATTTCAGTTTCAGAGTGCCTGATTTCAGTCTGTCTTAAACCAATTCCTAATCAGCGGAAGTGAAACTGAAATAAGCCTAGTTTAAACTGAAATAAACATCTGCTCACAAGGGGTTTGCATAGATTTAACTAAATTGGTTTAAAATCACACTCATAGTAAAACAAATGTAACTTTCTCATGTAGAGGCCTAAACTATTCACTAATCAAAGCAAAATTTTTTCTCACTTTGGGACTGATCCAAAGTCCACTGAATTGAGTCTTTCAAGGTCTTCAATGATTACGAATCAGGACCTATGAAAACAAACATGCTCTTCACAATCAAAAGAGGAGCAGATGATCAAAAGACAAAACCTACTTGCTGTGATGTTGCCATGAGCTACATTGACAACCATAAGACCAGAACCATTCATATTTCTGGTAAGAAAAGTTTAAAGAAAGAGGGAGCATAGGGCTGGGCCATTGGCCGCCTGTGTATACCAGTCAACTTTTTAGGGTATGTTTACACAGCCGATATTAAAGAGTTGCTGCACCCTCACAGCTCCAGCACTGGGGGAGAACTCTCCCAGCGCTGTAATAAAACCACCTCCATGAAGGGAATAGCTGAGCACTGACTACACTGCCACTTTATAGCACTGAAACTTGCATTGCTCACGAGGGTGTTTTTTCGCACCCCTGAGCAAAGAAAGTTTCTGCACTGTAAGTGACAGGGTAGACAAGTCAGAGGATGAATAGCAGGGTCAGGACTGAGCTGGAAGTTAGGTTCAGGCAACAAGCTGCAGGTGGGAGGTAAGTAGTGGAGCTGGGTCAGGACACCAAGGGCAGGTACTAGGTTACTGACACCATTGTTAGGGATGAACCAGGGTCAGATGCTGGAGCCAAGGGTACATAGCAAGGGAAAGTCTGGAGAGGAAGCCAACAGGCAGCCTGCAACATTGCTTAGACAGCTCCCTGTGAGGACTTCCTGGTATATATAACTGCATGAGCCAACCAGTGGACTGCGACTCAGGCCTTGCTGGTGCTACTTCCTGCAGTGTCCAGCCTCACCAGGTCCTGCAAGGGAAATCTAGCACCAGCTTTCAATGGTGATGCAGAAGCACTAGTGGCCCAGAACACACACCCACACACCCACGGACTCTGGTCCCAAAGCCACGGGCTTTTACAGGGAGCTTTCTTGTGGCAAATAACAAGGAGAGATATGATGAAAAAATATTATTACAAGTGATCAACCATCTCTGATTTATATTTTAGATGTTTGAAAGAAAATTGAGATTTTTTTCTCTATACTTTAGGAAGGTGAAGATGTGTGGATCAAGCTGATGAAAATTCTGAATCTGGCAAATACAATTTGAAGGAAAATGATTACCTCCTAGTCTAATGTCACACATCACCTAACCGTCTTTTCTCTCCTTATTTAGATAAAATATTACCCCAAATGCATTTGTTTTCTTTTTGGTTATAAATGCTTATAAAATTTAAAATATTTGCTGATAGTTTATGCGAGGATAATATAAATAAGCTATGTTAGTGGTATATTCGTGTGTAATTATGTCTCTTCTGTCCTTGATTTGACAGGGTGGATTTTTATGTTAGACAATAGTAAATAGTGGTGCTGAATCTACACCACTCTAAGGCCTGGTCTACACTACGCGTTTAAACCGATTTTAGCAGTGTTAAACCGATTTAACACCACACCCGTCCACACTACGAGGCCCTTTATATCATTATAAAGGGCTCTTTAAATCGGTTTCTGTACTCCTCCCCGACGAGAGAAGTAGCGCTAAAATAGGTATTACTATATCGGATTAGGGTTAGTGTGGCTGCAAATCGAAGGTATTGGCCTCTGGGCAGTATCCCACAGTGC
>NC_133770.1:169602850-169771600 GCF_003597395.2 Chelonoidis abingdonii | reverse complement strand
AAGTTCGATATAACGTGGTTTCACCTATAACGTGGTAAGATTTTTTGGCTCCTGAGGACAGCATTATATTGGGGTAGAGGTGTACATTACTATTTTCCCTTTACTGAGTTCAGTTGAACATCACCAATTTACACCAGCTGAGGATCTGGCCCTACATATCCACCATTCAGTAACAGGTCGCAATGGGTAGCTTGAATTGTTTTTTTGTCATTTACATACCAGTCATGATTCATTCCTGTTAACATGCCAGGGAGAGCAGGTGTAGATTTCAGTTCTCAGAGCCAGCGGGAGCTTCTGCACTTTAGGGGTAATTCTGCATACTTAGAATATTTTAGTTTATAATTTGCAATATTAATGTTAACTTTCTGAGAACATCGGTGTTTTTTCGCTCTGCCCTATAGAAACATCTCTGAATTTACATAAGCTTGAAAAATACAAGGGCATTCTGTACCAGGGCATTCATAGCCATTTATGATGGTAGAAAAAAAAACATAATTTTGTGTAAAAAGGCTGTATAAGGTTTTGATAACAGAAATTGGGGTTTCAGTGGATATTTAGACATTTATTTCTAATCTTCATAAATGACTTGGACTGACAATTCGACTTCAGAATGGTTAAATTTGCTGATAACACAAAATTGGGGAGAGTAGGGAAAACAGAACCAAGTGGAAAGTGTAGGTGTCCTCACAACTCAGGAAATAACTTGAATTATGAACACCCTCTGAAAAAAGTCAGATGAAAGTAATGACAACAGGTCTGGAGAGGAAAAAAAACACAAAACTGATTGCTACCAAAAGAACAAATAATTAGGCTAAAATTAAAACATAATCATGGTGTACTAGGTCTGGCCATTTGGTTCTTTAGCCTGGCTATGAGACAAACTTAAGTGTTGATGTGACTTACATTTTTAACCAAATGAAACATAAAGAATTCCAAATGTTTGAGTGAAAACTGGAAGATATTCACTCAGGAAAAAATCCTGTTGCTGTTGTTAAAACTAGAGTTCTTTTTTTAAAATGAACCACTTTCAATATTCAAAATACAAAAACCTTGATTTTTTTTAAACAGTTTTAAATTTTGTTCTCAGATTGTCACATGATGGTAGTTATCCATCATCCCAAAACGTAATGTGGGGCTACACAAGATCACAACCACACAACACTGTAGATCAGTTTTCCAAGGATGTGTGCCTTTAAATCTGCCTCAGACCCTGGTCCTGCAGTTGATAATAGGAGGGTAAAATACTGTCTACTTGGAGCCGCATTGAAGTCTATGGGACTGTGACAGGGTGCAGGATCTGATCACTAAAAAACTGCAGGGTAAATTTGTGTGTGAGTAAGTGGTGATGCAACACATGGCACGACAGGGCAAATGTTATGACACTGTATCATTACCTTGTGATATGAATTGGACTAGGGAAGGGGACAGGTCTCATATTTATGAGGGACAATAATATATTGAAGCCTCACCAGAGGGAAGTAAACTGTCCCCTCACTATCTTCTAGGTAGAATCTAACATCTGCATACCAGCTATGCAATTAAGTACCAGACTGTCAAAGCACAACACGTAGTTGGGAGGGGAGCATTAGCTCCATAAGCCTCAGGCAAACAAGTCTTTCTCTCCCACTATCTCTGATCTTTTCTCAACATGTTTTTTTTGTTTTTTAAATCATCAGTCAAGTTGCCTTTCACTTTTAAACATATTTTATTTCTGTGAACCAGTTATAAAAATCCAAAGATAAACAGATTATATGTGAGTGATAAAGCAGCAGGTAAACTAGCCTAAAGAGGCAGGTAAACTAGCAAATGAAAGAATTTTAATGAACCCCTCCCTGTGGCCTGAAAAATAGAGGAATTAATTTAGCTTTTAGAGATAGCAGGTAATGAAATTTTCTCTACCATAGTCAAGAGCCAACTAAAACCTCCCTGTGATATAACAGACGAAAACTTTTACTGACACATTCAATTAAACAATTTTGTTTCCACTTAGAAAGGCCATTCAGAGTCCTCTTTTAGTCAAAAGCAGAATTACCTTCTTTGCCTTGTTTCTAGCTAATTAAAATATGACACATTTAATTTTTGAATATCAATAACCCTTAATATATTTAAAAACTGTACAAGATAATGGACAATTATACTGGCACACTCATATTTCAGTTAAAAAAGGTGGTGGATGCTTACAGAGAATATTGTAGTCGATACCATTTTTCCATTCAACCGATTACATACATATCCAAACTCAGCTTGATTTTCATCCCCAAGATTTCAGCCACAGGAGATGTTTCAGTTTCTTAAAAAAACCTCTTTTTTCCCCCTGTCAAGCAACAGCACCATCATCTCAGTCTGCTTCTCCAGATAAAAGTGTAAAGTCCGTACTGCATTTGGGGGAAGTAAATGTTAGACAGGAGCACAGGCGGTGGTTATATTCTTTTGTGGTGCCCAAGCTCCAGCAATATTCAGGGCTGGGTGCTCTGCTCCACCAATATTTGGAGCTGAGTCTCCCTCCCGCCCTGCCATGTCCCTGCCTGGAAGAACGCGGTGTGCGCCTCTCCTGTGCCTGTTTGTGCTGCCGGAGTAGCAGATTCCTATGCGGAGCCTCGTTCCCGGCAGTAGGGTGACCAGATGTCCCGATTTTATAGGGACAGTCCTGATTTTGAGGTCTTTTTCTTATATAGGCTCCTATTACCCCCCACCTCCTGTCCTGATTTTTCACACTTGCTGTCTGGTCACCCTACCTGGCAGCAACTGCTGTCTGCTGCCCCAGGGTCCTAGTATCCCCCCTTCACTAATGGCAGGGCAGGCTACCCTTACCTTGCTCTTCCACCTTAGCCCTGACTCTCTCCAATGCCCCCAACCCCTCATCCCCAGCCGTCATACCCCCACACTCTGATCCTCTGCCCCAGCCAGAGCCCTCATCCCTCCACAGCCTAATCTTCTGTCCCAGCCCTGATCCCCCTCCTACACCCCAAACCCCTCATTCTCAGCCCCACAGCCCTCACCCCTGCACCCTCTCCTATCCCCAAACTCTCTCCCAGAGCATTCACCCCTCCCCCTTCCCACACACCATCTCCTGCCCTCAAACTCCCTCCCAAAGCCTGCACTCCCTCCGTTTGCATCCCCTCCCACCCCCAAACTCCATCCCAGAGCCTGCATCCCTCACCCCCTCCTTCACACCCACCCCCTGCCCCAGCCCGGATCCTGCACCCAGCACCTAAACTCCATCCCAGAGCCTGCACCCCTCCTGCCCCCTAATCCCCAGCCCAGGACCTGGACCCCAGACCTCCTCCCGCCATTACAGAACCAGGAAAACTTGATATTTACTTACTCTTTTACAATAAAAGCATCTAAATATTACCTGTGCATGAAGATTCCTCTTCTGTTTCAATCTCCCTGTCAAACCAATGATTTAAACATACCCAGAGTGCAGAAGTACGTCAGGGACACAGGAAATCCCTGGGTCTGGCATCTACATACTAGCTGATCAAAGATCATCATATGAGGTCTCTGCTGAAAGTCTTTATCATACTGGTAAAGGTAATCATTATGAAATTAATGTATGAATAACATGTAAGGACATACGTATATATACAATTATCTTAAATTATGTGAGTTGAGGCCAGTCACCAGAAGGACTTGTAGGCAGGAGATATTTATATCTGTCTGTCTACATGGACATTTTGAATACTATATACTGAGCAAAATGCTAATCAAGTGGTTTCAACATCTTCAGGGGAGATTCAAGACAGAAAAATACAAAGTAACAGAGGTTATCCCATTTACAGGTGAGGACAACGAATTTTTGAACTATAACTGTAGGGACAGAGACAAACTCTAAGATCAGGGATTCCCAAACTTGGTTCACGGCTTGTTCAAGGTAAACCTCTAGTAGGCAGCAAGACGCTTCATTTATCTGATCGTCTGCAGGTACGGCTGCTCGCAGTTCCTAGTGGCCGTGGCTCCCATTCCCTCTATAAACAAATCTAAGTGTTTTGTGTTAAGTGGAACTGTGTTTTATGGAATAACCGGTAAGTTAGGGTGCACTGTTCCTTTGGGAATTCTGTGAGAATCCAGTGGATCAGGACTTGGACATTACAGGGAAACACTCATAAGACTCAGGCGTTGGCTGACTATAGTTGTATGATTATAGTTAACTTGTGAAAAGAGAGTGATACCTTCAGAGATCCGGAAAGGAGTGCTTGTGTAGTGTTGGGGAACCGACCCACAGCAGCCACAGAAGAGGCATGCTAAGGAAAAGTGGTAGTGAGATGCCTCACAACCTGGATACCTCTGGGAAGCATCACACCTAGGAAGCCTCACTGAGATTGGAGTGCTTTTGTGCTAGGCAAGTACAAACACATAGTAAGAGGGTCTCTGATAAGTGATCAGATGCTATTATATATTTATACATTGCCTATCACAATGCGCCTCAAATCTCAAACACAAATTTAACACCATCTCCATTTGGACAATTCACAGCTCTACATCTCTAATACAGATCTTTCTCCTCCTGTGCAAACTAAAATCTCAGACCATCTCTCTGACATCTCCTTGTGGCTGTCTAGCTGTCAGCTCAGGCTTAGCATGGACAAAACAGAATTCTTAATCTTCTCCCCTAACTCCTTCCCACTACCTCTTTTCTCAATCATTGTAGACTACACCACCATCCTGCCTGTCACTCAGGGCTGTAAACTGCGTGTCTTCTTTGACTTGGACATTTCTTCTTCATCCACACAACTAAACCTCTCAGCCAGAATTTCATCATTTTGATTATTGTGTAAGCAGGGTCTGAATTATCTCTCCCCTGATATCTCATGACAGGGGGATGATGAGGTCAAGGAAAGACTGTATTTGCCTAGGCACACTACTTTTTTTAGTTGACAGACCTGCTTTGCCAAAGTGATCATTTTTGGCTGTTTTGGCTTAATATTCACTTTAGTATTGAATGCAGGAGTAATAAAATTTTGTTATCCTTATTGTACGAGGAAAGGGCAGCAAAAATGTATGTAGCATATCCTGATTGAGAGAGTCACCCTAAACTATTCTCACTCACTAAGCAGTGAAAGGGAGAGGGGGTGGGCACAGATGTTCCTAACTGTTTGTATAGACTCTGTTTAAAGGTTCCTAAGAAGCCTTTTGACCCTTTCCCCCCTTCCAGTATTTAAAGACAGAGCTGACTAGACTCAATTGAGAGTCTTGTTCTTTCTTAGTGATCACTATGGCTGAAATCACTGTTATACACATATTCAGTGTTTGTGAATGGGGAAGTATTGCCTCTTATAGGTGTTATGGGATGGTGTTTAATTTTCGCTGATTACTGAAGGGGGTTTGAGCTGGTTCTTTTTGAAATGTTAAGAGGAACTGGTAGATATTGAACCCAGTCTAGATTTTGAATCTGGGCCTTGCTGATGCAACTACCATCTGCTAGAAGGGTTAGAACTGCAATATCTTTTCATCTGGCCTTGAAAAATTCAATCCTGTCCCACTGATGTCCATTCAGAATTCTGGTTGAAATATTTTCCTAGACCATCACTTTGACCATGTCACCCCTCTCACTGAATTCCTCCACTGACTCCCTCTTCTTTATCATATCATACATAAGCTCCCCGTCTTCACCTTCAAGTCCCTTTCTGGCCTGTCTTCTCTCATTCACTATCAAAATGTCAACCCCTGCCTCTGAGCAGCCCATGACGCCATCTTCCACTGCCACTTATTTAAACTTCAAACAAACTTTCCTGTGCTGTCCCTTATACTTGGGAGAAACTCCTTGTAAATGTCTGCAAATCTACAACATTATACTGCTTCAGATAGCTCCTTAAAGCTGTCCTTTGCTGTGAAGCCTACACAAAACCTGGAAAATGGCTAGGCTATTGGTGTACTGAGACCACAGCCTATCATGCTGACCAATATAGTCTCATTGCTTTTTAGTACTCCCCAGACTGTTACTATTGATCTGACGCTGCCTGTTTTATACTTAGTTTCTCAGTTCTTTGGAGCAGGGACCATCTTTTTGTTCTGTGTTTGTACAGCACCTAGCACAATGGGTCCTGGTCCATGACTAGGGTTCTTAGGCCTTATTGCAATGCAAATAATAAATAATCATCATCATCATCATCTCAGATAGACTCTCTAGGTACTACTTTAGCTATAATACAGAAAGGGAGAATGAATGCATTTCTGTCTCATTTGAGGCACAGACCGATTATATGACTTGCCTAAGGCAACACAGGAAGTCTAAAAAATCTGGAAATTGAACCTGGTCTAATCCAGGCTAGAGCCTTAACACCACAAGACTATCCTTCCTGCCTAGTTTAGATTGTATTCTAAGTTGTGAACTTTCTAGAATGGCCTCTCTAAGACACTCTTTTGTAGGGAGTCTGCATGGTCCAGCAGATAGACTAGATAATGTGTCAGGTGTGCTGTGTTCTGTTCCTAACACTACCACTGACCTGCTGTATGACCCTGGGAAAATCACTTAACTCCTCAGTGCCTCATTTTCCTGAAATGTAAAATTAGATAAGGATACCTGCCTCCTTTGTGAAGCTCTTTGAGATATAAAGATGAATAGTGTAAAGTAAGACCTAAGCACTATCAGTTATTTATAAATAACTTTTTACATTTGTCAAGTTCATTGCTATGATTTCTCCTTGTCCTACAAAAATTATATTGACTTATTCTTATGAGAACAGCTATAATGAGTCAAAATATGGTCCATCTAGTGCAGTCTCCTGTCTCTGATGGTGGCCAGTGCCAGAGCTTCAGGAGAAGTATAGAGAAGAGGGCAATTTTTGAGAGATGCACTCCTGTCTTCCTCTCTTATTCATTCAAAACATGGTATCTCACTGTTTGTCAATGGCTACTTGAACCTATTTCAGTAAGCCTGTTTAGTCCAAAAGGGAGCATCTCTGCTTTGTTGAACCAGAAATATCCTGCTATAAAAACAATGAGAGGAGCAATAGAAGAAAAAAGGGATTTTCTTTAGGTGTAATAATTGTAAGGAAGTTCTGTATTAAAGCCGCAGTGAGCCATTCTCCAGCAGATTGGAATCTCTCTAGACTCACTTGGAAAGTACTGGTTGACTCCTTACTTTTCTCTCATTAGGTTCATGCTGTAAACCCTACTGAAAAAAATTCTAGTATTTGTACAACTGATGATAATGTTTCATGAGAGAGACAGAGGTGTTTTGATAAGAAAATGGCTATGTGATCTAGAAATAAAAAGAACACTTTTAATAGGCTGATTTTTCCCATTTTCTTTTTCTAAGTGCTCCTTGGGCTTGTACTGAAAACTAGGAGAGTCTCTCTCCCCTCCCCCTTAACAATAACGAGTGAACTTGCTTGCTATGGTCTGCCTTTTGGAGCTGTCAAAGATCTATTTGTGACAGTTTAACATAACTTCCTCAAAAGATTCCCTGATTCCAGATTGTAGTTGCCTTCAAATATGTCATTGTGGAAACAAAACAACTATTCCTGACATCGGATTGCAATTGTTGCTACCTACAAACAACAACATAAGACTCAGTATATTTCAGAAGCATTTTTTAAGGCTATTGCAGGAACAGACAAACTATTCAACTGAGTTCCTGTAGATATTAACACTTCTGCTCCTTTCTTCTTTTAGCTGGGTCACTATTCTGAAGCCACAATGTGAAAATTGCCTTATTTCTCAAACATCCCTTCATTAAAAGTGCTCACTATATAAAAAGCATCCTTTTCCGCTATTTGAACAAATAATGAAATAGAGCTTGTTCTCTCTCTCACATCTTTTTTTAAAATAATATTTAATTAGTTCTGAAATGTGTGACAGCAAAACCAAGTGAAAAAATGGCATTTCTGGAATGGAGGCTCCCCAGTCTAAGATAAGAGGTACCTGACAGAAGACTCCTTTGCAGCCCTCCTGGTGGCCGAGCCATTATCCATAGCACTGTTACTGTCTTCAGAGGGAAATGATCCATTGCTGCCATAGAAAGTGGTGTGGAAAATAAGAACCTACAGGAAGGAAAAAGAACAAGAGCAAGAGTAGCAGAAAACAGTAATAGGAAGGATTTCCAAGACAAGGATAATGTATTTCCATCTCAAACTTGCAGAGTTTGCAAACCTTGCAGGTTTGTATCATGGCTCATGCTGAGATCTTAGCAGTTCATCATAGGAAGAACAGGGAAAGAGTCTCTGGATTGACTTTCTGAAATCCCTTTTCATAAAGTGTATCAATATTAAAAAGAGAGAAATCTTAGCACAGTAGGGTGTGTGGTGGCTGATGTTCCAACCTAGTCTGTTGCAGAGCAGCTTCCTCTCTGGTGGTCTGTGGCAACTGCTCTCCCAGTCACCCCCACCAAGGGCAGAGGCAGGCATGTGCTGGGGCAGAGGGAATAGGCTGGTCCTGCAACTTATATGCAGAATCAGCCAAATGGTTTGAGGATATAAAGAATCTTTTGACTACATTCCATGTAATAGAGTGCAACAAGGTACAGGTCCTACAGCCTGTCCAGGGTTAACAGGTCCCAGTTGGTCACATGGCTGTGCATGAGAGGCTTTAAAAGGAAGGGGAAACTGTGTCAAAGGAAGACTAAAAGGAAAAGTTTTCTCTCTCCTCTTCTGGATGGCTGCATTAAGGAATGTTCCTTCCTAAGGATTATTTCCTAGTGTTTTAAAGTTGATTTACTTTTGTTCTGTGAGTGTTTTGTGGATAATGAAAGAAGCTTTGAGGAAAGAGCTTTGAAAGGACTAATGCCTGGAGCTTCGTTTCTCTTCCCTGGTTAGTCAAACCCTTAGTAGCTTACCTGGGCTATTTAGATATTTTCAAGGCTAGAGACATTTCAGTAGATGTCATCAGTGTTAGTTTCAGAGAGGTGTTACTTCAGTTGAATGGAGATGACTAAGAAGCCCATAGAATATTGTTCCAGTCAATGTTCAAACACTCAATCCAGATACATCTAAAACAGAGAAATAACATTTGCCATGTGTATGCCTGATGAGAGTTTCACCAGATATTTTCAGGGTTTAATTTCAAGGTGGAGACAGACTACAAATCATACCATTAATGATAGAATAGAATATCAGGGATGGAAGGGACCTCAGGAGGTCATTTTGTCCACCCTGCTGCTCAAAGCAGGACCAATGCCCAGACAGATTTCTGCCCCAGATCCCTGAATGGCCCCCTCAAGGATTGAACTCACAACTCTGGGTTTAGCAGGCCTATACTCAAACCACTGAGCTATCCCTCCCCACTATGATCTTGATAAGGTACCTGCCCCATTTGGGGATTGGTTTTGCATTTAGTATTTAAACCTACTGCAGAATATTCACAAGAGAAGCTCCAAGGGGTAGCCCTATTGTTCATCTAATCTTACTACTTGCTCCGAATGATGTAGAAGCACATAATGGTGCCATTTTGAGTATGTTGCCAGCCTCACCACAAAATTTAGAATTGATTAAGAAAGCTGCTAGTAACAGGAACAGGTCCTAAAGCTTACCCAACCTTGTACCAGAAATTAACCTTGATAAAACTGAATGAGGAAAAACTATTAGACAAAACCCAGCTAATGACATTGTACACAGCTCTACACTGACATCCTACATGGCTGAGACCAGTCAAGGTCTTTAGTATAGAAGAAAGAGGCGGTTACTTCTAGATCTAACTGTGTGACCCGACTATCAGTGGTGCTCACACACCACAGCCTTAGTGAGGGGATATAATCCTTTTAAAGGGAGAGTGCTAAAGCTATAAAACAGTCCTTTACACTGCTAGGATTTGATAAACCAAGTGAATCAACTGGACAAAACCCTGCAGAAGGCCAGAGGATAACCAGAAGTAAACAGGTAGTGAAGCCAGTGATTTGTCTGGATTAATATGTTAAATATTAATTCCTAATAAAGATATATTATACTTTACAAAGGTGGAAGATATGAGGATATGAGAGAGAGAATGATTTTAGGGATAGTTCTGTTTTCTTTATTCTACTTAAGTTCCTTGTTTAATGTTTGAAGAAAGTGACTTTTTGTGATTCTTTACCATTGCCACACAATACCCATTGTCAGGAAAAAAGAGCTCATTTACCCAGGGGTCTTCAAGCACACCTGCATTCAGTATAGAAGGCAGGGCCACCCAGAGGATTCAGGGGGCCTGGGGGCAAAACAATTTCTGGGGCCCCTCCCTTTAAAAAAGTTGCAATGCTATAGAATACTATATTCTTGTGGGGGCCCCTGCAGGCCCTGTGTCTGAGGCAAATTGTCCTACTTGCCCCCCACCCCACCCCACCCCTCTGGGCAGCCCTGAGAGAAGGTACAAAATGGGAACCATTTAGCTACACCTAATCCAAACCTCGGAGTAGGGAGAATGGGGAAGAAGGATTAAATATAATGGACCCACAAACAAGCCTCTCCTAGCTTTAGTTTCAGTTTTACAAAACAAAACATTAATTAAAGACATTTTCAAAAACCATCTGTTTTATCTATTTCTAGAATTCACCATTTCCCACAGCTGGGATAGGCCCGTTTATTTCCATTTCTGCTTGACGCCTCTCTAAAAAAATATATATATTTTTATTTGTAACAAAAGTGAGTCTATTAACGTGTCAAAGGCTGAGAAATGGCAGACACGTGTACACTTATTAAAATATTTTAACTTAGTCTATGTTGTGTTATATTTTAAAAGGAGATTAATTGGAAGGGATTATTTATAGACACTGCCTTCAGATAGCATGACTGCAATTTAACTTGCTTCTTTAGGGTGTTTTTTGGGGATAGATGGGTGGGAAGTTGATAAACTTAAAGCACAGCTCTCTAAGTGTTAGCATAGACTTAATTTATAAATAACGTTTAGTACAGTATTTATTTTTGGTACCATCACTATTTGCAATGATTAGGAAAATATTTGCAACAACCCTGTCCAAAATATAACTGATAATCTGAGTTTCTCTTCTTCTTCTTCTTCTTCAGTGTAGTACATGAGAACATTATCTTGTTAGTTCAGAGAATATTGTAAGTGTTAACTAACACTGTCAGATGGAAAATGGCTCAGGATTTATTAATTGTTAATTCATTTACAAAACTATCTCTTGGTATTTCTTTAAAGGGCAGAATAAAAATCCACTCCTATTTACTGTGGTTGTGTCTATGTGATAAGCATGTTCTCAATGAAGGAATTTAATTTGTCAACCACAGCTTCAGAATATGAACTGTCAGATCAGCCCTTAACCCTTTCTTTCAGAAAAGGGATTTATCACTGTGAGAAGCTGGGCTAAATTGACTGCAGTGCTAATAAGGAAAGAGTTTGCCTGCTCTTGGCCTTTATTTCATTAGCTGTTTCTGTCTGAAGCAATAATAGGCCTTCAGCATTGCAGGTACTCAAAAGAATTATTTATCCATCATGAGTCAGATTAGAGAGTTTAGATACTCAAATGGACAGCAAATCTTCCCAAGACAGAAGCAATCATTCCTTCCTGCTCTTTCATTCTGCCTTTTTATTGTTTTGATTACTTGATATTTCTAGTTGTGGTACTTCTTGTAGCATTACAAAGGTATCCAATTAAATCACCAAGAATACATTAAAGGACATCTCCTGCTCCCCTTTGCACCACTGTAAATTTAGAATAGCTCAACTGAAGTCAACTAAAGGAGAATTTCCTCCCAAGTGTCTAAATTAAACTCAGGAAGGAAAGCAAATTAAGTTTTCAGGCTTAAAGATTAATTTATAAAATCATTTGTTGTATACATTTTACAGATCTGTTGAGCTCTTCCCTTGTGGGCATGCACCAAGCTACTGAGCTTGGATTCAAATCCTAGATCATGCATGATATCTAGCTCCTTTTGGTGTCAGCAGGCATCAGCCACATTCTTTGGCCTCTGGGCACAATTCCTGGATGCAATCTGTGTCTAGCAGCATTTCCAGGGAATGGGACCTTGCAATCCAACTGCCCGAGTCCCCCAGAACAAGTGCCGACTCCCCACAAGAAAACCCAGTCACTCAAGTGCACCCTCCCCAGAGTTCAACCCTCATGGGTATTCTGGTTTATAGATTAACTCTTCAGGAACATATGAAAGCTGAAGCAAGGCCACGCAGGAAAAGGAATTCTAAACCAATCACACTATACTCATAGACAACACAATAGATATACAGATCTATGAAGAAACAACAAAAACTTCATGTAAATCTCTGTTTCAGTTTCCTCATCGCTCCAATGGCCCTTTGCTATTTGGTCAGTGTCTCTTCTAGGGGTCCAGGATTCTGCAGCAATCCTTCTCTTTGATCCTTCTTAGTGCTCTGTCTTGTCTTCTTCTTCTGGTTAGTGTGAGAGAGCTACTCAGAACAGACTTTGTACATTTATACTTCCAGTCCTCTCTGTCAGGTGATCCTACTGCTGAGCCTCAAAGCCTCCTCACCTGCCCTCCCAAGGGGATTCAGGTCCCCCATCAGGTGATAACTGTTGGTTGGTTACCATCCATCTGGAATTCATACTTGAAAAACTGGATGTACCTAACTTGCAGCCATCCTATTATTTTGTTAAAACAGGGCTTATACAATTGTTAGATAGTCCTTAACAACCCTCATATTCAGAGTTAGACACCAGTCCCCTCTCCTTAACACAAGAAGTATGATACAAAAATACAGTAAAGAGAATCATAAGGCCACAAACAGAGCTCCTAATATCAAAAAGAATTCGTAAATTGTGCATAAACAGGTCATCAAGACTGTTACAATGCTATTGTTCAATAGCCTCAGAAGTGGTACAAGTAGAAATAATTTCTTGCTGGTACACTGGACTCAAGGGAGGGACACAAAGTGGGGGGCGGCACGTGACCTCCCCACGTGAGCCCCCATGTGTTTCCTCCCTGCCCGGCCCCCAGCCCGGAGCCGCCATAATCTCGCCATCCCCGCCATGATCCACATCCATCCCACATTACTGGGAGGCGGGACTCTGTCCTTCTCCTTTTGTGCCAGAGAGTTCTGCGGTTCAGACCCCAAGCAGGAGGTCTCAGGAGATGCAGCTGTGTGGAAAGGCTGGGGGTAGGGGTGGGGTGGGAATGGAGGTGGGCTCCTCCTGTGTCTTCCTGGTATGCCATACCAGCTATAAATATTTTACTGGTATGGCATATCAGACCATATCACCATGTTGCACCACTGAGCATCTGTCATACCTATGCACAACAAGACACCACAGTACTAGAGTTGTTAGGAAAACCTCATGCGTCTTGACATCATGTTATCTTGTTCATTATGTTGAGCTGGCATGTAGATATGTTAGAACATTCTGAACTGCAGCCACGTTCCTTGTGATGTGATTCTGCATAAAATAGAATAAAGTAAAAATATTTGGGCTGGATTACTATCTGGGGTAAAATTCTGGCTTCACTGACATCAGTGGCAATAACTTCAATACGGTTAAGAATTCATCCCTGAGTTAGAGACCTCTAAGAAAAATAATGATGAAAAAGGAAGTGGTGAGGTGATTCAGAATGTAACACACTTATATTTGAATTATCACTGAACCAACACTCCAACACTGTGTGCAGGGGCACTGGGTTGATGGCAGGCCCATCTTTCCGATAAGATATGAAGCCATGTCTTACAGTCTTCACCACTAATGGTCACTAAAGAATCTCTTGGGTCTTTCATAACACTAACTCTATCATCAGGCCAAATAAAAACTTGATAATTCAATTATGCGTACCTAAATTTCTACAATAAGTTTCAACTGGGTACAGCAGTCTTTACTTCCTGTTCTCAATTGTTGTGTAGTTCTGCTAGACAGGTACCATGTCTCACTACATGATGCATTCTAAAGATGGATGAATTGAAGTGGTGAGTGAAGTGATCTCACTAAGATTTATAGACTTTGTATCCACTTCTAAACCATGTAGGAATTAAAGATGCTATATATCAATTGTTGTTTGAGGGCCAAATCCTGAAGTTGTTATTCATAGATTCCAAGGCCGAAAGGGTCCATTGCAATCCTCTAGTGTGACTTCCTGTATAGCACAGACCACATAACTTCCTCAAAATAGGGGGGGGGGGAACATCCAATCTTGATTTAAAAAATATAATTGATAATCCACAGAACCCTCAGCAAATTGTTACAATGATTAATTACTTTCACTATTAAAAATTTACACCTTATTTCCAGTCAGAATTTGTCTTGCTTTAGTTTCCAGCCATTGGAATGTGTTATGACTTTCTCTGCTAAACTGAAGAGCCTATTACCAAATATTCGTTCCCTATAGGTACTTATAGACTGTGATTAAGTCAACCTTTAACCTTTTCTTTGTTAAGCTAAATAGATTGAACTCCTTGAGTTTATCACTATAAGGCCTGTTTTCTAACCCTTTAACCACTCCAGTGCTCTCCCCAGAACTCTCTCCAATTTATCAGTATGGTTCTTGAATTGTACACAGTGGAACTGGACACAATACTCCACCAGCAGTTGCACAATGCCAAATACAGAAGTTAAAAGTCTTTCTACTCCTACTCAAACATCCCCTGTTTACGCATCCAAGGATGACATTAGCACTTTTGGGTACAGCATCACACTGGGAGCTCATGGTCAGCTGATCATCCTCCATGATCGCCAAATCTTTTTCAGAGTCTCTGCTTTCCAGGGTAGAGTCCCCCATCAAGTATGAATGACATTCTTTGGCCCTAGTGCATACATTTACATTTAGCCATATTAAAATCATATTGTTTACTTATGCCCAGTTTACCAAGAGATCCAGATTGTTTTGTGTCCGTGACCTTCCCCAATTTTTGTGTCATCTGCACACTTTACAAGGGATGATTTTAATTTTTTTCCCCAGGTCATTCACAACAACGTTAAATAGTGTAGGGCCAAGAACTGATCCCTGCAGGATCCTACTAGAAACATATTCACTCTATGATGACTCCCCATTTACAATTACATGTTGAGACCCTTCAGGCAGTTTTTAATCAGTGTAATGTGTTTCATGTTAATTTGATATCTTTCTAGGTTTTTAATCAAAATATCTTGCAGCACTGAGTCAAATGCCTTTTAGAAATCTAAATATACCAACACTATTGCCTTTGTCAACAAAACTTGCAATGTCATAAAAATATATCAAGTTAATTTGACCGGATATTTTTTCCATAAATCATGTTCATTGGCATTAATTATATTACCTTCCTTTAATTATTTATTAATAGATTCCCATATCAGTTGCTCTATTTTCTTGCCAGGGATCATCATCAGACTGTTTACTCTTTTTAAATATTGGGACAACATTAGCTTTCTCCAGTCTTTTGGAACTTCCCCAGTGTTCCAAGACTTATTGAAAATCAACATTAATGATCCAGTGAACTCTTCAACCAGATATTTTAAAACTCTTGGATGCAAATTATCTGGACAAGCTAATTTAAAAATGTGTAATTTTAGTAATTGCTGTTTAACATCTTCCTGAGATACTAGTGGATTGGAAAGAGTGTTATCATCACCATGCAATTTGACACCACCTATTTTTCCCCAAATACCAAACAGAAATATGTATTGAACACATCTGCATTATTATTGATAATTCTCCCATTTCCATCTAATAATGGAACAATACCATAGTTCAGATTCTTTTTGTTCCTGGTATATTTATGAAACTCATTTTCATTGTACTTAGTTCTTCAAGCCATAGATTTCTTCTTGTGTGTCCTTTTCCCCTTATCAATCTTCTAAAATTCATAGCTTCTGATTTTAATTCATTTTATTATCAACTTCCCTTTTCTTTCATTTGTTATTTATTATTTATATATTATTTTTATGGCTGCCTTCATGTCCCCTCTAAACCCATTGTTTACTTGTCTGTTTTCAGACCAATACTGTCTTCTTCCTCGACTGTGGGATTGTAGGTTTTTTTTTTAAGTCTAGCTAAGTATTCTTAAATAATCCCCAATTATCATTCACACTTTTCTGATTAAATTCTTCCTCTCAGCCGATTTGGCACATAATTGTTTTCAGCTTTGTGAAGTTGGTTCTTTTAAAGCATCAGCTATAAAAGTTATTTTCTTATTGTTATTCTGATTGCATATTTTAAATGTGATTAAATTATGATCACTTGTACCTAAGCTACCATTGATTTTAGGTCTTTGATAAATTCTCTGTCAAGATGAATCCTAATATAGATTTCACCATGTTGGATGCATCATTTTTTGAGTTAGAAAACTGTCATTTATATTGTTTAGAAATGTCTAGAATGTTTTAGTACTTGTGACCTCCAGCATCTGTCACTCAAATTGAAGTCCTGCAAGATCACACAGCATTTTTCCTACACATTATATAGATGCATAAAGAACCAGTCATCTTCCTAAGTGTGATTTAGTGATCTTTAGCAAACACCAACTAATACTCCTATTTGTGGTTTATCTGTTAAGACATTGATCCATAAGCATTCAAGATCATTTTCTTCCAAATTATCATTGACTCAAAAACCAGGTAATGCCATTTTCGGCATAAAAAGCCATTCCCCATTCCATTTTTGCTCATTGAATATTTCCTAGATAGGTTCTAATAATTGATTTTAACATTCCAATCATGTGATTCATCTCACCCTATTTCAGAAATACCAACTAGATTGAATATATGCTCATAAATTAGAAATTCCAATTCCTCTTGTTTGCTGCCCAGGCTCCAGCATTGGTATATAAGCAATTAAATAATTTATTTTCTTTGCGTCCTTTGTTTACTTGATTAATTTTGTTCTCATCATCTTGATTTTGTGTTTAATGAGTGCTCACATCTTCTTTCTTTTTACTCTCCCCTTTTATTATTACTTTAATGCCCTCATGACTACTCTAGCCAGCAACTGCTTTGGAGGACAGGGTCAAAATTCAAAATGATCTAGACAAATTGGAGAAATGGTCGGAGGTAAACTGGATGAAGTTCAATAAAGACAAATGCAAAGTGCTCCACTTAGGAAGGAACAATCAGTTTCACACATACAGAATGAGAAGAGACTGTCTAGGAAGGAGTATGGCAGAAAGAGATCTAGGGGTCATAGTGGACCACAAGCTAAATATGAGTCAATAGTGTGATACTGTTGCAAAAAAAGCAAAAGTGATTCAAAGAAGAGATTGTTGTAAACGAAGAACACGAGAAGTTCATTCTTCCCGCTTACTCTGCCTGTTACGGCCTCAACTGGGTTTGTGTCAGTTGCTGGCACCCACATTTCAGAATGTCGGCAGAAACTGAGAGGGCAGAGAGAGCAAAAGAATGATTAAAGGTCTTGGAACACTGACCTATGAAGGAGGCTGAAGAATCTCGGGGTTTATTTGTTTGGAAGAGAAGCTGACGAGGGAGACGATGATAGCAGTTTTCCAGGTATTAAAAGGGTGTCATCAGGAGGGGGAGAAAACTTTGGTTCACCTGTGCCTGCTCATGATAGACGGAAAGCAATGCGGTTTAAATTGGCAGCAAGGGAGATTTAGTTGGACCATTAGGAAGAAGTTCTAACTGTCAGGGTGGTTGGACATGGAGATAATTGCCTAGGGAGATTGTGAAAATCTCATCTCTGGAGATATTTAAGAGTAGGTTAGATAAATGTCTATCAGGGATGGTCTAGACAGTATTTGGTCCTGCCATGAGGGCAGGGGACTGGACTCGATGACCTCTTGAGGTCCCTTCCAGTCCTAGAGTCTATGAGTCCCTGAGGAGATTTGTTCCCCTTCTAATGATGTGGAGGTCATTCAAATTATACAGATCTTTCTCCTTATAGAAGGTGGATCAATAGTTAACAAAAACACCATAACCCTCCATTCTATACCACTTTCCTAGCCAGAGGTTCACTCCCAGAATCGTCCTTTCCTAAGGAAACATTCTCATTGATGATATCTAGCAACCACTTACTCAGTGTCAGGCCATTACTTGTTTCTGTTTATAAGTTTCAATGATAATAGAAAAAAACAGCAAACTCCCATTATTTTAGTCAATTGACAATAATTTGTAAGAAGATAGCCAAGTGTTTTGAATTCTGAGAGCTGTAGAGCTGACTAGTCATCATGGGTTATTGATTTTCTTTTCTTAAGTTATACAAAGAGTACCCAGGAAGGACTATATTTTGTAGCATAAGAATATGAATCATTACTGGACTGCAACTAGCCACCTTATTATTCCAGATATTCTCTCAGAACTGAAGAAAAAAATACCCTTCATCCAGACCTATGTTCAGACCTGAGCCAATCTTTCTACACCTGCTTTTCTCATAACATTTATTTTATTTCATTAAAACCACACTGTCAGATATCAAAAAATAATTATGCAATACAAATGTCAGCCTGTCAAAGCATATAAATTGTAACTGTGATGGTACCTGTTTTATCAGATTGCTTTGCTCTTCTCTACATTCCTAAAGTCTCTAGTGACATTTTGACTAGAGATTGCAGTTCCTCTCCCTACCAATTACAAGAAACTGGTTGGTAACTCACTGATTTTACCTATCTCTTAGCAAACATCAGAGTGTCTCTTTCCCCAGCATTCATTAAGTATCTCAGTCACTTTTGGTCTTCTTAAACAAAATAAGATTCTAGTACACACTAGATTAAACAAGGGAAAACAAATAGGACAATACATAGATTCTCATCCTGAGGAAAAGTAATAATATTACACGAAGTTAATTTTAAAAAGAAAGAGAAATTGTGTAAGTAGTTAAAGAATTGTGGGCCTAATTATTCCATAATCTGCACATGCAATTTCAATTGAATTCAGTAGAGGTTGCATACACAAGTGAAAAAAGAATCAAGCCCTGAACTCTGAATTACCCTGGTGGATCCATAGTGCTGCAGACAACTTGTGCGCTCAACAGAGACTCCTTGGACCAACCTCTGTCTTCATTTACATTGGTAGTCAGTAGAATTTCACTGAAATCAACAGAATAATACCAGACTACAGCTGTGTGGAAAATGGGCTTTTTTCCATGAAAAATGAGATATAATGAAAAAGTTTTCAGCAGATATTTTCAGTTTCTCATTGAAAAACCCAAACCACAAAAACTGAAAACTTTTAAACTAGCAATGGCTTTTGGAAGCCCCTGTGAGAACCAAAGACAAATTAAGAGATGCTGATCAGGCTTTTAGGTTAACTGGCTGGTATCTACACAGGACCTCCAGGGTTCTGGACCCATGTTGCTTCTTGAAAGAAATATGACTCAACATTAGTTGTATACATTTTCTCAAAACTCATTAAATGAACTAAAATTAAATCAAGAAAAAATTATCACCAAAGCTAAGTTGCTGTTAATAACATTACACTAAACTAAAAAATAAGCTATTAAGTCAACAAATCAAGCAAGTTAGATGCAATACAGGATTGGAGATAAATCATCGAATTAATACAAAAATAATCCATCTTGACTAGGAGACTAAGGAAGTGTCTGTCCATTTGGTCATCTATCCCAAATAAAATATTTTACTGAAGTCAATGAAATGTATAACATGAAATTGGTTAAATATCTGAATAATCAAACTCCATATCTAATGTCTAAACCACAACCTCAGAGCCTCTTAAAAAGTTTCCTACTTATACTTCAATTCTTGTGTGAGTGATAATTCTTTCTACCCCAGAGATATTATAATACTGACCTTATCAGAACACTTTTGATAACCAGAAGTTTAACAACTCTTATTTATCAGAAATTATAGATGACAATCTCCAGCTTCTCAGTACTTTTAAACATAGATCACAGAACACACTCTAATGAATATCGTTATGAGACAATATTTTGGGCTGTTTAAACCTGGGAAACATTTCTTTCAGGCACTTTCTGCATGTAGACTTTACTGGGACACTCATACACATACACAAACAACCATTCTGTCACTTTCACTAATTGAAAAAAAACCTAGCAACAACCAATCACTCAATAGTCATCCACTAGCAATATTAAAAATAAGTTTGAACAAACTTATAACCAGATTCAACGTCACCTACTCATTTTCACAAACGAGGGTTTTACAGTAAATTCTATTTTGAAACTGGATTACAAATAAAACAATTTACTTTTGGAATAATTTTGATAGAGAAAAGCTACTTTCAAGCCTACCAACATGAATCTTCACTTGAAATATATATTTTTAAAATTGTAAAATGTCTGTATTCTCATATATGCTATTTCTCTCCCATCATACATCGAAGCCTAGTCTGTGTGAGGGATGACTAACTGCATCTCCTGAATGAGGTTATCTATTGGAAATTCTGTCAGTTAAAACCCACAAGGTTTCCATTTTTTTCCACAGATTTTTCCTTGAAGGGATGATTTAGGTATTGAATATATGTCATTAATGACTGGGTTTATCAGATTCATAAAAGCTGTCATTACAGGGGTTTGCATCAAACAATTTCCCTGTTGGTCATTCAGAGCAATGAGAAGAGGGAGAGAGATACTGGGTATTCCTCCCTCACTCAACAACTATGCCCATATTTGTAATAATTTCCCTACCCCACCCTAGAGTTGGTACATTCTACATTAATATTCAAATAGACCAGATACTGTTAAGTCTATATGTCAACTATAATGCATGCATTAGTGATCCAGTCTGTGAAGGATGGTCTATGTTTCATGTAAAATTAGCATGCAGTCAGCCGTGGCACAAATAAGCTGCTGCAATGTCATAAATGTTGAAATTTTCAAGTCTCATATGTATAAGGTTCAACTACTTGATTTTGCATTTGATTAATGAAAAACTACCACCAGCCTCTCCACCCCCACCCCAATACCAACACACACACACACACTTCAGAGGCCAAAGATGGCAAGTTCAAGATCCAGATCAGATGCTTGTATACTTTTTAATGTTGCATTTCTTGCCTACATACTATTCTGATAGGCACCACTGTAATTAGGAACTTAGGAAATGCCATAATGCCTCAAATCAGTAGTTCATCTGGTTCAGTATCTTGTTTTCACATGTTGCTAGTATGGACTGCTTCAGAGAAGATGCAAGAAACTGCAGTATCTAGTTATGGGTTAACTAGCTGTTGTTGTATATACCTGGGACTAAATCTGCCAAACTTCTCTCTTATCTGTGCACAGAGTCTAATTGATGAAACTGCAGTGAATATGCACTTAGAAATAGTTAAGCAGTTCTAGAGGAAATATTCATTCAAAATCACTTCTTGCAAAAACAAATTGTTCCCAAGCACCTATCTCATCTGGAGCTATCTTGCTTTTTCAAAGGGGAAAGTTATCCTGCATCTCCTTAAATAAAAGAAAATTACCTTGTTTGAGTAACTGGCCAAGAAATTATTGATTTCCTCCCCAGATATCAAAAAGCAAAAAGCATGATGAATGGGGAAATCTATAATTATCTCAAAATGGAAACAGAGGCACAGAGACAGTGTGATACTTTACAGGTTTTCAGACTACTGTGTGTGCTGTGAAAGACAATTGTTATAAAAAATGCCAGCACAAAAGAGACTATTTAAATAATTGTGTTTTCATAGACACAAGATGGGTGAGGAAATATCTTTTGTTGGACCAACTTCTGTTGGTGAGAGAGAGAAGATTTGTAGTTTACACAGAGCTATTTTCCAGGTCTGGAAATTTTCATACGCAGAATAACTTATGCTATTTTCTATTATTCTTATTAAGACAGGTGCCTGTTTGTGGATGCTTGTATTTTCTGAAAAGAAAACTGATGTTTTATACACAAATTAAATACTAGGCAATGTTGCTACTTTATTTAATGAACATCACAAGAAACAGGAAAAAACACAAATATTTTGGTTTGCTTCTATAGTGCCTGTAGATAGTACTCAGGAATTTATTCACAATTGTGAAGAATGAAAAGGGCCATGAGGACAAACAGAGGCAGGCAAAAGGGATATGCATATTCAGTTTTTCAAAAGTAAACAGGAGTGGTTAACATGTTTAATAAGTTGAAGCAATCCAATTTTCTATGAGGGGGTATAATGTAGTAATTAGAGCTGAAGGCAAGATGTTAGGATTCCATTATTCGATTCATGGTGCCACCTCTAAGTATCTGACTTTAGAAAAGCCATTTAAACACCCTTGCATGAGTTTATCAATCTGTGAAATGGATATTATACTATTTGCATTGTAGATCATGACGTGAGTTATTTAACCAGTGATGGTAAGGTGGATGCAGAAAAGGGCACTTACGTAATCATGATAAAGTGCTCAGGTGAGATTCCCAAATAATCAGAAATATAGTATTATAGTTTGGGCACTGGACATTGGCTTCAATCCTTAAAGTGCCTGAGGAAAGCACAACAATGGTGGTAGCATTGTGAGAAAGAATCTGCTGGCTGGCCAAAAGTTTGAACTCCAAAATCTTTTCAAGGATCTTCATGACAATTTTTAAATGAATTTAACCATGTTTTAGCCCTATGTTAGCTATACTCTTGCTTTTCTTCTCTTGCTCTGTGAACATACAAATTTTATTTGCATGAATGTTTTAATGCAAATTTGAAATTAACACAACTGCAGTCTGACCTGAAGGCGGAATTTGACATGCAGTTATAGGACTTGACATTGGGTTTCCAAATCTCTACCCTGGAGCCCTGGCCCAGAGGTAACTCATAAGAACATAAGAACAGCCATACTGGGTCAGACTAAAAGTCCATCTAGCCCAGTATCCTGTCTTGCCAATGACAAGTGCCTCAGAGGGAATGAACAGAACAGGTTATTATCAAGTGATCCACCCCCTGTCACCCATTCCCATAGTCTGGCAAACAGAGGCTAGGGACACCATCCCTGTCCATTCTAGATAATAGCCTTTGATGAACCTATCCTCCATGAACTTTTTTTTTTTTTAATCCTGTTATAGTCTTGGCTTTCAAAACATTCACTGGCAAAGAGTTCCACTTGACTCTGCATTGTGTGAAGAAATACTTCCTTTTGTTTATTTTAAACCTGCTGCCTATTAATTTCATTTGGTGACCCTTAATTCTTTTGTTATGAGAAGGAGTAAATAACATTTCTTTATTTTCTTCTCCACATCAGTCATGATTTTATATACCTCTATGATATCCCATCCTTAGTCATCTCTTTTCCAAGCTGATAACTCCCATTCTTATTAATGGCTCCTTATAGGAAGCCATTTCATATTCCTAATAATTTTTGTTGTCTTTTTCTGAACTTTTTCCAGTTCCAATATATCTTTTTGGAGATGGAGCAACAACATCTGCATGCAGTATAGAAGCAATATGATATTTTCTGTCTTATTCTTCACCCCTTTCATAATGATTCCCAACATTCTATTCACTTTTTTGACTGCTGCTGCACATTCAGTGGATGTTTTCAGAGAACTATCCACATTGACTCCAAGTTCTCTTTCTTTAGCGGTAACGGCTAATTTAGACCGCATCATTTTATATGTATAGTTGAGATTACGTTTTCCAATGTGACTTTCTTTGCATTTATCAACATTGAATTTCATCTACCATTTTGTTGCCCAATCACCCAGTTTTGTGAAATCCTTTTGTAGGTCTTTGCAGTCTGCCAGGGACTTAACTATCTTGAGTAGTTTTGTATCATCTGCAAATTTTGCCACCTCCAGATCATTTATGAATAAGGTGAATAGGACTGCTCCCAGTACAGACTCCTGGGGGACCCCACTATTTACCTCTCTCCATTCTGAAAGCTAACCATTTAGTCTTATCCTTAGTTTTCTATCTTTTAACCAGTTACCAATTCATGAGAGGATCTTCTCTCTTATCCTATGGCATCTTACTTTGCTTAAGAGCCTTTAGTGAGATACTTGTCAAAGGCTTTCTGAGAATCTAAGTACACTATATCCACTGGATCCCCCTTGTGCACATACTTGTTGACCCCCTCAGAGATTTCTTGTAGATTGGTGAGCAATGATTTCTCTTTATAAAAATCATATTGACTCTTCCCCAACAAATTATATTCATCTGTGTGTCTAACAATTTTGTTCTTTACTATAGTTTCAACCAGTTTGCCCCATACTGAAGGAGGCTTACCATCCTCTAATTGCCAGGACCTCATCTGGAGCCTTTTTTAAAAATTGGCATCACATTAGCTATCCTCCAGTCATTTGGTACAGAAGCTAATTTAAATGATACATTACAGATCACAGTTAGTAGTCCTGCAATTCACATTTGAGTTCCTTAAGAACTCTTGGGTGAATACCATCTGGTCCTTGTGACTTATTACTGTTTAGTTTATCAATTTATTCCAAAACCACCCCTAATGACACCTCAATCTGGGACAGTTCCTCAGATTTGTCCCCCAAAAAGAATAGCTCAGGTTTGGGAATCTCCCTCACATCCTCAGTGGAGAAGATCGATGAAAAAAATTAATTTAGTTTCTCCATAATAGCCTTATCATTCTTGAGTGCTCCTCTGGCATCTCGATTGTTCAGTGGCCCCACTGATTGTTTAGCAGGCTTCCTGCTTCCGACATACTTAGCAATTTTTTTGCTATTACTTTTTGAGTCTTTGGCTAGCTGTTCTTCAAATTCTTTTTTGGTCTTTCTGATTAAATTTTTATACATCATTTGCCAGTGTGTATGCTCCTATCTATTTTCCTCACTAGATTTTAAGTTCCTTTTTTTAAAGGATGTCTTTTTGTTTCTCACTGGTTCTTTTACTTTATTGTTTAGCCATGGTGGCACTTTTTTGGTTCTCTTACTATGTTTATTTATTTATTTTTTAATTTGGGGTATACATTTAAGTTGAGTCTCTATTATGGTGTCTTTAAAAAGTTTTCATGCAATTTGCAGGGATTTCACTTTTGGGATTGTACCTTTTAATTTCTGTGTAATTAATTTCCTCATTTTTGTGTAGTCCCCCTTTCTGAAATGATATGCTACAATGTTGGGCTGCTGTGGTGTTTTCCCTGCCACTGGGATGTTAAAGTTGATTATATTATGGTCACTATTACCAAGCGGTCCAGCTATATTCAACTTTGGACCAGATGTTGTGCTCCGTTTAGGATTAAATCAAGAAATGCATCTCCCCTTGTGGGTTCCAGAACTAGCTGCTCTAAGAAGCAGTCATTTAAGATGTCAAGAAACTTTATCTCTGCATCCCTTCCTGAGGTGACATGTACTCAGTCAAGATGAGAATAGTTGAAATACTCCATTATTATTGAGGGTTTTTTTTCACAGCCTCTATAAACTCCCTGTGCGTTTCATAGTCACTATCACCATTCTGGTCAGGGGGTTGATAATATATTTCTATTGATATATTCTTATTATTAGAGCACGGAATTACTATTCATAGAGATTCTATGGTACAGTTTGGTTCATTTAAGATTTTTACTTCATTTGATTCTACACTTTCTTTCACATATAGTGCCACTCCCACAACAAGTATCAGAGGGGTAGCCATGTTAGTCTGGATCTGTAAAAGCAGCAAAGAGTTCTGTGGCATCTTATAGACTAACAAATGTATTGAAGCATGAGCCTTCATGGGTGAATACCCACTTCATCAGCTGCATGTAGTGGAAATGTCCAGCGGCAGGTATAAATATGCAAGCAAGAATCAGACTACAGATAACAAGGTTAGTTCAATCAGGGAGTATGAGGCCCTCTTATACCTGTTGAGGTGTGAACACCAAGGGAGGAGAAATTACATTTGTAGTTGGCTAGCCATTCACAGTCTTTGTTTAATCCTGAGCTGATGGTGTCAAATTTGCAGATGAACTGAAGCTCAGTAGTTTCTTTTTGAAGTCTGGTCCTGAAGCTTTTTTTTTGCTGCAGGATGGCTACCTTTAAATCTGCTATTGTGTGTCAAGGGAGATAGAAGTGCTCTCCTACAGGTTTTTGTATATTGCCATTCCTAATATCTGATTTGTGTCCATTTATCCTTTTACATAGGGACTGTCCACTTTGGCCAATGTATATAGCAGAGGGGCATTGCTGGCAAATGATAGCGTATATTACATTGGTGGACATGCAGGTGAATGAACTGGTGATGGTGTGGCTGATCTGGTTAAGTCCTGTGATGGTGTCGCTGGTGTAGATACGTTGGTAGAGTTGGCATCAAGGTTTGTTGCATGGATTGGTTCCTGAGTTAGAGTTACTATGGTGTGGTGTGTAGTTGCTGGTGAGAATATGCGTAAGGTTGGTGGGTTGTCTGTGGGCGAGGACTGGCCTACCTCCCCAAGCCTGTGAAAGTGAGGGATCATTGTCCAGGATGAGTTGTAGATCTCTGATGATGCATTGGAGAAGTTTTAGCTGGGAACTGTATGTGATGGCCAGTGGAGTTCTGTTGGTTTCTTTCTTGGGCTTGACTTGCAGTAGGTGGCTTCGGGGTATACATCTGGCTCTGTTGGTCTGTTTTCTTATTTCCTTGTGTGGGTATCGTAGTTTTGAGAAAGCTTGGTGAAGATTTTATAAGTGTTGGTCTCTGTCTGAGGGTTTGGAGCAGATGCGGTTGTACCTCAGTGCTTGGCTGTAGATATCTGGGATGGAAGCTGGAGGCATGAAGGTAGGCATAGCGGTCGGTGGGTTTTCGGTATAGGGTGGTGTTAATGTGACCATCACTTATTTGCACCGTGGTGTCTAGCAAGTGGACCTCCCATGCAGTTTGGTCCACGCTGAGGTTGATGGTGGGGTGGAGGCTGTTGAAATCATGGTAGAATTTTTCCGGAGTTTCCTTCCCATGGGTCCAGATGATGAAGATCTCATCAATGTAGTGTAGGTAGAGAAGGGGTGTGAGTGGACAAGAGCTGAGGAAGCGTTGTTCCAGGTCAGCCATAAAAATGTTGGCATATTGTGGGGCCATGCGGGTGCCCATAGCGGTGCCACTGGTTTGGAGGTATATATTGTCATCAAATTTGAAATACTTGTGTGTGAGGATAAAGTCACAGAGCTCAGCAACCAGTACAACCTGTTCTGTCCTTTTGATATATTTTGTACTTTGATATTGCTGTGTCCTAATTCCACCAAGTTTCTGTAATGCCTATTATATCAATATCCTCATTTAACATGAGGCACTCTAGTTCACCCATCTTATTATTTAGACTTCTAGCATTTGTATATAAGCACTTTAAACACTTGTCACCTTTTAGCTGTCTGCCAGTACCTAATGTAATAGAATGGGACTCTTTTTTATTTGACTGTTTCTCATCAGATCCTGCCCATATTTTATCTATGATCCTCTCTTCTTTACTAGGTCATAGAGAATCTCCACTAATAGATCCTCCCTTAAGGGATGCCTTTGTCCAAACCACATGCTCCTCCGCACCTGTCAGCTTTCTCCCAGCCCTTAGTTTAAAAACTGCTCTATGACCTTTTTAATTTTTAGTGCTAGCAATCTCGTTCCGTTTAGGTGGAGCCCATCGTTCCTGTATATGCTCTCCCTTTCCCAAAAGTTTCCCCAGTTCCTAATAAATCTAATCCCCTCCTCCATAAACCATCTTCTCATCCACGCATTGAGACGCTGCAGTTCTGCCTAACTGGCTCTGTGTGTGGAACTGGAAGCATTTCAGAGAATGCTACCATGGAGATCCTGGACTTCAATCTCTTACCTTCCAGCCTAAATCTGGCCTCCAGGATCTCTCTCCTATCCCTCCTTATATCATTGGTACCTACATGTATCACGACCACTGGCTCCTCCCCAGCACTACACATAAGTCTATCTTGATGTCTTGAGAGATCCGCAACCTTTGCACCAGGCAGGCAAATCACCGTGCGCCTCTCCCAGTCATTGCAAACCCAGCTATTTACGTTTCTAATGATCGAATCACCCATAACTATTACCTGTATCTTTCTAGTAACTGGAGTTCCCTCCCCTGGAGAGGTATCTTCAGTGCGAGATGATACCACATCATCATCTGGAAGGACAGTCTCAACTATGAGATTGTTTTCCTCTGCTCCAGTTGGATGTTTTCCTTCCCTCAGACTTTTATCCCCCTTCACAGCACAGAGACTGTCAGACTGGGGGTGGGGCCGTTCTACTGTGTACCCCTCTGTCTCCCTTCACAACTCCAGTTCAGCCACTCTGGTCTCCAAAGCCCATACACAGTCTATGAGGGCCAGGAGCTCCTTGCACCAAATGCACACATATGCCAACTACCCATACATGCCACATTAAGCACAATAATCTAGATAGTCCCCAATCTCTTGCTGGACATCTGCCTGCATTATCTTTTTACTCCTGCAGCTCATTCCTTTGTTGATGTTTTGTTTTTATCAGGGGGTGTTTTTGCTTTAAGTTTAAAGAATATTAAGGTAATCTAGTCTCCCCTCACACTTGCTCTCTAAACTCCCTTGCTCTTATTCACTAGCTCTTCTGGTTGCTTAGGAGCGGGCTTTTTAAAGCCCTAGTCTTCCTGAGTAGCCCCACCTCCTGGTTAAGGGTTGATGGGTGTTAAAGAGATTAGGGATCAAAACCTCATTAAGAAGCTCTCAGCCTTGCCTAGCAGGCCACTAGGCTCAGCACACAGTCACCCAAAAAAATAGACCAGATGGTATATACTGTCAAGCAGCAAGCACACCACAAACACAAACACACACACTATAGACAACAAACTTACCCCAAGGGTCATGTAATCTCTCTTCCCTCACCTGGAAAATTCCCTCACAAAACTCCCATAAGCCGCTCCTGTTCGCTAGCTCACTGAACCGGAAAATTATTTGACTGCCACAAGAACTGGGCATATCCAGACAATTTCTGGGTGTCAAAGACTCTAATACTGATAGAAATAAACAGACCAGTAATTGAAATACAATCAGTATATTATTTTTTAAATGGAATGAGACACTGCTTACCACCACAACACAACAATAATCTCTTACATAGTGCTTTTCACCAGTTGAACTCAAAAAGCTTGACAGCTGGGGACAAATGAAGCACAGAGAAGTAAAATGGCTTCTCGAAGGTCACTCAGCAGATCAGTGGGAGAACTCAAAATAGAACTTAAGTCTCCTGAGTCCCAGTCTAGTGCTCTATATACTGCTTCATCATAGGTTGGTTCCCAAATCTCTATCACCCCCCCATAGACAGATGCAATTACATGCTCACCACATGGATGCAACTTCACCCTTTGAAGCTTGGACCTGAACACATATGCAATTATTTCTGTGAACATGATGAGAGAAAATTCAGTTTAAATTCTGTGTCCAGCTAGTAAATCATACAGTAACTTATTTTTTTTCTGCACATGATCTTTACATCAAGGTATAGCACAGAAATGTTTGCTGTTCTGATGGATGATAAACAAATACATGCCCCCTTCCTTTTTAATTGGATATGGTACTTAAAATAAAACAAAACAAAAAAAAAATCCTGTCCTATACAGAGTTGCAGTGTTGCTGTGCTGCTAATAAACAGTGATGGATGAAGTGATCCTTGTGAGTAAATCAGTTTGTAAGGCCCTTAGGGATGCTCAGAGATGAAATATGCCACAGGAAGATATGATATTATTGTCTAAGTGTCAGCCCATATCTCCCTTTATTTTTTCCTGTTAAAATTTTCCTACCATGTCCCTCATAGTGGTATCTCTGCACTGTCCTATTAAGGAATAATTGTGAAGTGAAGCAACAAAGTAGGTTTCATGCCACAATGGTTCAGACCAGTGCACTTTCAAAACATTTGAGGATTGGTTTTACAATCTTTTGCTGCTTCCCTTTCTCTCAGTTCAACATACTGCAGGTTGAGTTAATAGCTAGAAAAAAGGGGTCAAGCTATATTTCTTGGAGCCACGCTAGGGAATAAGTGCTAAATGCAACGCTAATCAACACATTTATTGGGAAAAAGATTTGGGATTATTATGGAAAAATCACTGAAGTCATCAACCTTCTTTTATGGAAATGGCAAAACAGTTTTGCCTGTAGCTTTTATTTACAAGGGGATAGAATAAAAAAATAAGACATATAACATAATGTAAGGAATGTCTGAGACTTCCATCCAGCTGGAATATCTTATCAAATGAAAAATAGTGGCCTTGAAGAGAGTGAAGCATAGTGAAACAATGAAGAGTCTATCATAGGTATTTATATAGCCAGGAGTGGCTCCAGGCATCAGCACGCCAAGCGCATACTTGGGGCGGCAAGCCACAGGGGGCTCTCTGCCAGTTGCTGCGAGGATGGCAGGCAGGCTGCCTTCGGCGGCTTGCCTGCAGAGGGTCCGCTGGTCCCATGGCTTCGGCAGACCTCCCGTAGGAGTGCCAAAGGCAGCCTGCCTGCCGTACTTGGGGTGGCAAAATGCCTAGAGCCGCCCCTGTATATTGCCCACATTACTGTGGTATCTGAATGCCTTACCGTCTTTAATGTATTTAACCTTCCACCCTCCCCTTGCAGTAGTATTACTCCTATTTTACAAATGGGAACTAAAACACAGCAAGCCTAAGTGACGTGTACAATGGTACAGAGGAAGACTGTGTTAGAGCAAGGTATTAAACCTGATTCTTCCATATCCTAGGATAGTGTCCTAACAAATGAGCCACTGATGGGCTCAGATGCTGAACTGTGGCTGAGCTATACCTGCTGTAGCTCAGGATTTAGCTTTGCCAACTTTCTAATTACAGAAAACCAAACACACATGCCCTTCCCCACCCCAGCCCCTTGGCCCCATACCTGCCCCGCCTCTTCTCTGAGGCCCCGGCCCCATTTGCTCCATCCCCCATCTGTCCATCACTCGCTCTTTCCCACCCTCACTCACTTTCACCAGGCTGGGGCAGGAGGTTGGGGTGCTAGAGGGAATTGAGGGCACGGCTGGGTGTGCAGGTTCTGGGGTGGAGGTGGGGAAATGAGGGGTTCAGGGTGCAGGAAAAGGTTGCGGCTGGAGCAGGGGGTTGGGGTGAAGGAGGAGGCTCTTGGCTGAGGTGTTGGGGTGTGTGTGCTGTGGGCTCAGGGAGGGAGTTTTAGTGTGAGAGGGGACTCTGGGATGGTGCAGGAGGTTAGGGTGCGGGAGGGGGGTTGAGGCGTGGTGTTCCAGCAGCACTTATCATGGCTTCCAGGATGCAGCTGCCACATCCCTGCATCCCCTAGGTGCATAGGCTGCCATGGAGGCTCTGCACACTGCTCTTGCACTCAGAGGTGCTGCCCCCACAGCTCCCATTGGTTGTGGTTCCCAGCCAATGGGAGCTGCAGAGATGGCACTAGAGGAGGGGAAAGCAAGCAGAGCCTCCCTGGCCACCCATGCACCTAGGGGCCACAAGGAACTGGCAGTCATTTGCGGGAGCTGTGCACGGGTAGGGTAGGCAGAAGCCTGCCTTAGCCCTGGGCCCCCGCTGTGCTACCAACCGGACTTTTAACAGATCAGTTGGCAGTGCGACTGGAGCCACCTTTTTGACTGGCTGTTTCTGGACAAAAACGAATGCCTGGCAACCCTAGCAGGATCCCAAAGGTGGATTTAAACCATCCTTATCTTTTTTCTTCCTGTGGCTGTCCAATTGCCAAGCCAGTGTAAATAAGAAGCCGTAGGGCAGTGACTGCCTCCTATTATGGACTCGTCTACATGAGCAAGTTGCACCAATAGACATTGACTCAACTTCTAAACCAATTTATTTAAGATCATGCAAAAATGTTCTGTGGAGACTCTGATTTCAGTGTAAGAGGGGCTTATTTTGGTTTGGTTCCTTAAAACCTGCTCCTAATTGATTTAAGCTGAATGAAAATAAGCTACTTGTTCAAACTAAGAGTGTCCACATAGCTTTTTTCACAGATTTAACTATCTCTGTTTAAATTCACACCTTAAGTTATACTTGTGCAACTTTCTCATATAGACAAACCCTATCTGTATATATATAGTGCCATGTAAAATATGACGTAATCTTAGTCAAAGCCCCTAGGTGCTACTGTATTATACATAATTTTGTACAAAAAAATCAATATATGAATACATTACTAGAGAACACAACTGATTACTATAAATGTATTCAAAGTACAAGGAAAAATTTCTAGCAGAAGTCATTGAGCAGGATGGTAGGGTTCGAATACATTTTTAAAAGCAAACATTTCGAGTCAGATGGCCTATAGTTGCTATAAGGTGTCATGTTCCTAGGCATAAGAGACTCTGGAAAGTGTTGGTGCTTTCATTTTAGCTGCTTGGCTGGGGCTATATTGGCATGTGTTCTGTGCCATAGTCCAAGTGTATATGGTTTTTGAGATTAAAGATATCAGTATGCTAACCTCCCTGATGCCTTTCCATATTGGGTGATTTAAAGGGGTAGGTATAATAGACAAGAGCTCAGGGAACTGGCTGTTGTATGTTATGTTTACTTTTCAAGCATCTGCAACCTACTCCTACCCCCAACCAGTCCATTATTATGACTGATGTTCTCACTGATGCATTTAGCTGCTTTTGATTATCAGAACATTTTAATAAGGTTCATGAAATCATGCTCCTTTCTCTTTATATAGAAGTAGTTCATTATATTGTATCATGTACAGGACTGCATCAAACTAGCCTATTTGGATGTAAATTGCATATTGCAGTGGCATGCAACCATTTGTCTCACAGTTTTGTTTTGTAGATAAATGCATTTGCATATATTGTCCTAGTTAATGGTGCTGATGTGCATGATATTTAGCGTCTTCTAGTATATTAGACTTAAATTGAAAGACATCATTCAATCTGAGAATAAGACAGAGAGTCTTTACAAATTTAACTATTGGTCTAACTTGTTTTTTGGTCAGTCCTGCAGTCTGAAAACAATGTTTTGATTACCTTGTTTCTGTCCCCTCCCCTTCCTAATCCCCAGCCCCCGCAGACCCCATCAGCCAAAGTGGGAGGAAATGGCTACATTTATCCATTTCTGGAGTAGAAATTGGACTTTGAAACTATGTTTCAGGGGAAAATATTCTTCACAAAGACCAATATCATTTGTCAGTCAAACTGAATTTTGCAGCCAGATTGTTTTTTGTTGAACACAAGGCCTCTACAAAATGACTACTTTAATACATTCTTGCAACACTGCTCAAGGGGGTTAATACTGTCCTGATATACTATGTGAATCATAAAAGGTTGCTAAATTATAAAGTGATCTTACATAAGAACAGGAGAACAGCCATACTTGGTCAGACCAAAGGTCCATCTAATCCAGTATCCTATCTTCCAGCAGTGGCCAATGCCAGTTGCCTCAGAGGGAATGAATAGAACAGGTAGCCATCAAGTGATCCATTGTCTATTGCCCATCCTGAGCCTATGGCAAATAGAAGCTAGGGACACCACCCCTGCCCATCCTGGTTAATAGCCATTGGTGGACCTATCCTCCATTTATTTATCTAGTTCTTTTTTGAATCCTGTTTAATTTTAATAATGGATATACCTATCTCCTAGAACTGGAAGGGACCCTGAAGGGTCATCAAGGCTAGCCCCCTGCCTTCACTAGGAGGACCAAGTACTGATTTTTGCCCCAGATCCCTAAGTGGCCCCCTCAAGGATTGAGATCACAACTCTGGATTTAGCATGCCAATGCTCAAACCACTGAGCTATCCCTCTCTGGCCTTCACAACATCCTCTGGTAAAGAGTTCCACAAAAAATGTACTGTGCATTGTGTGAAGAAATACTTCCTTTTGTTTGTTTTAAACCTGCTGCCTATTAATCTCATTCGGTGACCCCTAGTTCTTGTGTAGGAGTAAATAACACTTCCTTATTTACTTTCTCCACACCAGTCATGATTTTATAGATGTCAGTCATATTCCCCCGCCCCCAGTCATCTCTTTTCCAAGATGAAATGTCCCAGACTTTTTAATCTCCCCTCGTATGGAAGCCATTCCAACCCCTAATCATTGTTGTTGCCCTTTTCTGAACCTTTTTTCAATTCCAATTTATATATTTTGAGATGGGGCAACCACATCTGCACGCAGTATTTAAGATGTGGGTGTACCATAGATTTATATAGAGGCAATATGATATTTTCTGTCATATTATCTATCCCTTTCATAATGATTCCCAGTATTCTGTTTGCTTTTTTTTGACTATTACCACACATTGAATGATGTTTCCAGAGAACTATTCACATTGACTCCAAGATCTCTTTCTTGAGTGGTAACAGCTAATTTAGACCCCATCATTTTGTATGTATAGTTGGGATTATTTCTTCCAACGTTAATTACTTTACATTTATCAATATTGAATTTATTCTGCAATTTTGTTGCCCAGTCACCCAGTTTTGACAGATCTTCTTGTTGATAAATTCTTTCCTATGATCCTGGGATTCTCTATGTTAGAATGAAGTGTAGATTATGCAGTACTAGGTGATATTTTAAATATAGTCTAGTTTTCACCTGTAGAAAATATTTTAAAATGTACTGCTGAAATGGATTGGATTTATGGAGGGTGTAATAGTTTTATTTATTTATTTTAGATCAGTTGATTTTACCAAGCCATGAATCTAGTGGGGGAAAAAATAATCATGCTGATTTTGCCATACATGCTTAAATAGTCTGTATTTTTTGTTGACCTGCTTTAATAGAGTTCTCTTTATTTAATATATATATACACACATTTTAATGGTATTTGTCAAACAGTTATATCTTCAGACTCTGTAGTATATACATACACACACTTGAAAACTGTCATAGTCCCAATTCCCAAAAAAGAATTTAAGAACCTTTAAGCATATGAGTAGTCACATTATTTTCAATGGGATTGTTTGTGCTTAATTTTTTTTTTTTCTGAATTGGTAATGTAAAATGCCATGTATGTCAATGCCATGTATGTTCTGCCATGTATGTCAATGATTCCAAGGTTGTGTCAGAGTAAACAAGCACTGTTTCACTTTTAAAATACAGTAATAATGTCTACTCAATAACAAATGTGCCTTATATTTTCAGAAGCGGCATTAAAAATAATCTGATGTATTGACTTGAAAACATTTTCAAGGAAAGTAAAAAAACAAAAAATACACCCATGCTTGTCAGATGACATCCAGTTGATTTTATAGTGTAGGCCACCATATTGTTAATATGCTAATTTTCTTCAGGGCTTTTTTTCACACTGCTTCTAATCTGGAGTTTCTCCACTGAAGTTAATTCCAATTCTTACACCAGTGGCACCATGTGAGAAAGACAACAGGTTAAGTGTGAGTCAAAATGAGCGCTTCGCATATTCTAGATTTCTATTGGAACTACAGAAGGAAGCATTGACTCATTTAAATGTAGTTGAGTATATATCCCTATACTTCTAAACTGTCCTCATTGCACATTCAAACTCACTTTCTTAGGACACGATCCTGCACAATGATGAGCACTGTGGCCCTAATCAAGGAAAGCACTTAAGCACCCTTTGAGTAGTCCCATTGGACTCCTCAGATGTTGAAAGTTAAATATGTACTTAAATGGTTTGATAGTTCAGGGCCAGATCATTCAGCACTTTGCAGGATATTTTCTCTCAGATGCTCTTATTTATATTTGAATAAAATAACAGATATATCTATTACACCGAATTATATTTCATATAATCCTTATCAACAACATTAGTAGAATGTATCTTTATATTTAACGTTCAATGACTTCAATAAATAATGATTTTTATACTTCATACTAACACGTTTAAAAATAAACTAAAGATAGAAAAATCATACTATGCTCTTATAATTATCTAGCAATGGAATAATGTTATTCTTGCCTCTTACGATGTAACAGATTGCATGCATAACTAGCTAATAAACTCCAAATGAATAACTATCCAACACTAGGGAAAGGAGACAAGAAAGACAGAGGTTGAAAGGTTACAGATATTTTATTCCCTCTGGAAGGATTACTATCATTGAAAGAAAAAAAAATCATTGTATATAATAGTACAGATTTGGATTTGAATACTTCCAAGGAGAAAAGTTGCAGTAATCAATCAATCAATTTAATCTTCTGTCAGGTCTGCAGATATCCCATAGAGGTAAAGAAGGTCAAATCCATAGATTTAAAAAAAAAAAAAAAGAAGGAAATTGGTGAGTGGAAATCTTCTGAGGAGCATTAACTCTGGGCCTTCATTTTCTATCCAATTGTGTGTTGGAGATAAGATACAGTTATGTGGGTTAACAATCAATGGTAGCACAAAAGTTGTGGGAGCCATGCGACTTAGGGGAATGTGAGTACATGCCTGGAAGATCCAGTTTTGTGTACTACAGCCCTAGGTTTGCAAGCTAAATCTAACCCTATCATAAATGGGGGGAAAAGGGGAGAGTGGTACTTTTTACAAGGAGAACAGGAAAGAGAATGATCAAGGCAAACCTTGTGCAGATGTCAGTGAACTTCCTCTCTTTCCTCAGAGTTTTTCCACAGAAAGGGATGAGCACACACAAAGTCTTTAGAGAGTCCTTGAAAAACAACAGAATATCATAATAAGCAAAAGGAAAATTACCATCTACTAACATAATGTGGAAAAATCCTGTGAGAATTATAATTGTATTTATATTTATGGGGCAGGGGACTCTCCCCAGACACTATAAATAAGGCACATTCTGATACAGAATACTAACTAACTCTTCTGCTCATGATAGATACCTGGGGTCAGGGAATGGTAAGTCACCCTGGTTTAATCTGTGGTTTTATTTTTGTTCAAACAATTCTCAGGCCACTATGCTTCTAATTATTTTCAAATTTTGCATTGAGATTGATTACAGATGCAGTAATGCAAATAATTGGAGTGACAATGTGAAATCAAATAACTAACCACTAGTTTGCCAGATAGTTATGAAAAGCAGCTTAGAAATGGGAGAAAGTGGAATTAAGCAATGTATAATATCTAACTATATAAAATGATTCCATCCAGCTGTGGTAAGAAAAGGATTTAACAGGAAATCTGTGGTTCCTGAAGAAAAAATAATAGGGGGATTACGTAAATAGAGGTTGGGGTGAGAAAAGGGAGAATATTAGCAAAGGCAAGAGATAATAGTAATACTTTGGGGTGCTTTCAACATTTTTTCTAAGCATATTTTAAAGTGGTCTTTTTTTTACTGGGGCTGCTGTTTTGTATATTAATAGTTCCTCTACTTCTATTTGTAATTATATTTACCTGTTCCTTTAAAGCAGAGAAAATACCATGCTGTTGATTCCATCTGTGAGATTATGAAATAGTGAGACATTTATTAGTAGGGTTTAAGTAGATAATTTCTGTTCTTTTATAGAGTTTGTTAAAATAATTGTTCACGCAATAAGACTCTCAGAACTTAAGGACAATTATAAACAGACTGAAGTGTTGTTTTGGGATTATTAACTGGAGTCTCCTAAAAAAAAGCCAAACAAAAACAAAAAAAAAATTTCCCCTCTACCACCACCTCCTCAAAAAAAGGAGAGAAAGAGAGAGAGAGAGAAAAAGGATTTTTTTGTTATTTAATTTTTTAATTTTGTCTGCATATCGACAGCTGGAAAAAGAGCCAATAATAATGAGCAATCAAAATCTTCATAACATAATAAGAACATCTCCCATTCAACCCCTCCATCCCTACAGATGCGGGGAGGCTTTGTCTGTTTTCTCCTCCTCCTGGTCTTGAGGAGGGAGCTCTGTGGCTGTTTGATTGGACAGAAGGGCACAGCATAAGCCTATTGGCTGTGTGTACCCAAGGGTAGGGTTTGTATACTCTACCTTCACCCTGGGAAGCAGTAATCTATTCTGGGAATAAAATCTATCTCCTCTTCCTTCCATGGGATTAGAGTAGGTCCAGGTTAGGGCCATGCTATAGACATTGCCCTAGTCACCTTTTTGAGTCTGAGAAATAATTTTTCCCTCATTGCTAGATTGGTCTGTGTGGTGCAGTTTTTCACCTTCCTTTCAGCAACCCAAGGACTCGATTGCAAAAATCATGTTGACACAGCTTTGCAGTGTCCAGTTCAAGTACTCATTCAATAGGATGTCCAGTTCCTTACTAAACCAGAACTGGAAGAAAATTGGGAAAAGGCAACTCCTAAAGAAGGTGAGGAATGAGTTGGGGCTCCTAATGTCTGGTACAGAGAGGAGACATTAGGAGCTCCAACCTCACCCCCTGCCCATCCTGCACCAGGTGGAAAGGATTACAGAGGAAGAAAGACCTGTAATGGACAATTTATTGCTGGATATTTAAAAAGTGAAGAAAATGTACTTTTTGCTCTCCAGGCGCTTTCCTCACAAGTTTTTTCCCTTTCTTGGGATGAAAATTTAAGTCATTTTTTATATAGTTGATTTGAAGAAATTCCAGTTTTCCTCCATATTTCAGTCCTTGGGCTCTTCACTATAGTTGACTTCTTAAAATAATTCCCTTCATTTCCCAAAATCTACTCTTTTGAAATAATAATTAAAAAAAACATAGTTTTTGTTGATAGTTGATTAGTTGGTTTTGATTATCTTTCCATTTGATTTAAACTGAATCATCTCAGGATCAGTTGATCTAAGGCTATTTCCAGTAACCAGCTCTTCTATGATGTCCTCACTATTTAGGAAAACCAAGACTAAAATTACAATCACCGCTTGCTGGTTCAGTGATGATTTGGTGAAAAAAAACCTGTTATCTATCACATCCACAAATAATGGGTCCTACCTGTCTCAGTAGCATTTATTTTCCCATCTATATCCGAGAGTTAAACTCTCCGATTATCAGACAATTTCCAAAAGTATTTCTCTTTCTAAAAACATTGAAGAGGTCACTATCCATATTCAAGTCTGACTTCCTGGGAGGCTAGAGCAGACCCCTAACACTATCCCAACAGAACCTCTTTTACAATCCCTCCCCAAAGTGATTTTGACCCAAACAAGATTGTTTTGTCCATACAATTACTTCTTATTTCTCTACAGTTTACTGCTTCAGTGATGTATAACAGTATCTCCTACCATTGACCTTTATTCCTACCTCTCCTAAACAGCACTGACTCTTCAATACATGTATTTCAGTCCTGAGTGCTATTCCACCATGTTTCCACAATACCAGTAATATTCGGTTTAACCTCCTGTACTAGTAGTTCCAGTAACTTCAGTTTATTGCTCAGACTCCCTGTATTTGCATATAAGCATTTCAGTTGCTTCCCTCAGACCTCATAAAGTTTTCTAGCTTATGGTGCTCACTGTCCCCTACTATATCTTCATTTAGGTGATTTTCTTGCAGCAGTGTATTGAAGCCAGCTGTGGAGATTTCATAAGTCTATCCCATTCTTCTCCCCTCATCTCATAGTTTAAACTTTAAAAGTCTTTTTATCAATCATGCCAGACTTGATCCCAGAAGGTTACTATACCAGAGAGTGAAATGGAGTCCATCAGTCAAGAAGAGTCTTCTTTCCATAAATGCGTTCTAATGGTCCATGACAGCTACACCTTGGTCCTTCCTATTCTGTGCCTGTGGCATGTAATAATATAATGCCCCATGGGTTGTAATACTTTGGACTTATCTCAGGTGCTGGGTTTAGTGTGTGTGTGCTGGGTAGTCACCTACAATATACAGCAGGTCAGACTAGATCAGTGTTTCTCAAACTGGGGTTGCTGCTTGTGACAGAAAGCTCCTGGTGGGGCAGGCCGTTTTGTTTACCTGCCCTGTCTGCAGTTCCAGCCAATTGCAGCTCCCACTGAACACGGTTCACTGCTCCAGGCCAGTGGGTGCTCCTGGAAGTGGCGCGGGCCGAGGCCAGTGGGAGCTGTGATTGGTCAAACCTGAGGATGGCAGGTAAACAAACCGGCCCGGCCCGCCAGGGCCTTTCCCTACACAAGCGGCGACCCCAGTTTGAGAAACACTGAACTAGATGATCTGGTGGTCCCGCCCAGTCTCAAACACTATGACTATGATAAAGTGAGCATGAAGGAGGTTCACTCACGTTCTAACTAGGCACAAGGGAGCAGCTATCTTTTGGTCTGGCAATCTTGCCAATGATCATTGTATTCCTACAGAGGACTGTCTTCCTGCAACTTTGCCTGCCAGCCAGGTCAAGATATTAATGTCTGCCCTTTCAGGGTAACATAAAATCCAACAAAATAATCCACCATCCTCAGAAGAGGGACTTTGACCCCAATTCTAGGTTTTATCCCTCATCTCAGGGCTTTCCAGTGTCCTTGTCCCTTTTTCTAGATTCATGCCATCTGCCAGTGGCTGTAGAGGATACTGGGACCTCCCCCTACACAGGTTCCAGTCCAGGGACCATATAACTACCAGCCAAGTTCTTCAGAGTCCCATTCATTGCAGTTGTTTCCCTGGATTCTTCCAAGCCTATCTTTCTCGGGCCTTCTTATCTGAAGCTTCTCAAGGTTGACCTTTTTTCAGGGCTAGCATCCCAGAGGCTATTCTCTTTCTGGGTTCCCTCCTCTCCACATCTCAGGTCCCAGAGAGTAACTACAGTCTATCTTTGTCTGCAGCCCTTCCTCTGCTCTTACTAACTAGATTTCTCCTGCCCAGCTGGACTTCATGATTAATTAAGCCTGACTCTCCCTCCAGATGAAGCCAGATAACATAACTGGCCACTCAGCCCACATTAACCTATTCAGAGCCTGTGTGGGATACACACACCATTACAGTGACATATCCAGTTAATCCCGGTAAGTGACCCAAACCCACATGCTGCAGAGGAAGGTGAAAAAAAACCAAGGTCAAGAGGTGAGAATACAATTCAGGAGCCATTGGCTTTCAAGCCCTATGTGCATTTCCCCAGGCAATGAAATTATTTTGGTGTTAGCAGCCAAAGGCAGTAAGGTATAGAGCTCATTGGGGTATGTGTGATGTTCCCTAGAGGTAGTTGGGAACATCTCTACCTCCCCGTAGAGTGAAGGAGTCTTGCCTGACGTTGCTGTGGATCAGCTGCCTGAAACCACCAGCCTCTAGCAGCACAAACACAAACCTTTCAGGCCTCTGCAGCCCTCATTCTCCCTGTGCAGGTAGCAATAGGCACACACCAAGTCAACTCCTCAGAGAATTCCCTGCAGTGTTCAGCCCCTTATTCACTGTTCATTCACTATTCCCAAAGAAACAGCACGTACCAGTGTGTAAGATTAAACTGAGGATCACCACTGTTCTTAACTTAGATATCTCTATAGTGAAAACAAGAATAAGTTTATTATCAAAGATTCAAGTAATAGTGGGTAAGAATATTGGAAACAAATGGTTACATATAAAGCAAAACCATAGTACACTTTCTAGAGATTAATTTAAGCAACAGGTTAACTTACTGTCTAAAGAAGTTTATCACACCTATTGTTTATCTCAACATTGCAAGTAGATCAGAAGAGTTTTCACCCAACACTGGTTGAAACCCCACTTTCATGAATGCAAATCTGTTGTCCATTTACTTCCTAGGTACAGAATCCCAGGGTGTCCCCTGGCCTTTTAGACACACCTTCAACATTCATTGTCTTTACTCATAGACAGGATAACCCCAATGGCGTGGGTTTTTTTTTTTTCTGTGTGTGTCTTTCCTGTTGACTTCATATCTGTTTGTTGACATTTTACATCATATCTAAATAAGCACCCATTGTGTTGGCTAAAAATGCTTAATTTACATCCTGACAGATATATATGTTTCTTACCTCCTGTCAGGAGGAACCAATCTAATGCACATCACCTTTTGGTGACCTGCTTTCAAACATATGCATTTAAGAACACAATTTTCTGATACAGATACATAATTCCTTAGATAACACATGCACATACATTTCACAACAAGATTGATGACCAGTGAGAAACTGACTTTCATTTGAGATTTCACATGATTTTCTCTGGTAAGCCAGAATGTATATACCAGAAAAAAGAGACTCCAGTATCCTCACTGCTCCCCCTTCTCAGTTGGCATTAAGAGATTCTTTGGTCACTGTAAATCTATAGTGGAGCTGGAGATCTCATAGTAGCTTTGATCTAGCTACCACACTATAAATAATGGTGCAGCTGCAGTGCAGGGGCGGTGGGATGGGATAGCTGCCCAAATATAATCCTATCTGAAATCCTAAATACATACTCAAGAAAACAAGCCTGTCACCACCACCCATGCAACCATAGGTACTCTGCTATTCTTAGCTCACTAGCTTGATCACAGCTAGTGCAGATCTGTCTACGCAAGCCAGAAATTATATCTCCAGCTACACTGTTAACATACCTTAAGGGAACATACTTGACAAATACCAAGCATGGCCTCAGCTGCATATGCAGACAATGCTGTAGTATTAAAATATGAATTATAAGTAAAATCTGAGCATTGATATCTCAATCTATTTTGTGCTATCAATCAGGTCTTTAGAGGTGCAAGTACTCAGATTTGCAATTGCAGTTCAACAGCTTGAACAAAAATGTGGATACATAGTTTGCAGATGCAAATTGCACTCTCAGAAAGGAGGTTTCCTTTGTGAATATCTACTCCAAAATATGCACTTCTTCAGTAGGAATGCTAAAAGTCTGAGACTTCAATCAGGGATGCAGCAAGCTAAAACAGCTACACTATCTAGACACCTTGCAACTTAATTAAACCAAAGGCATTTCTTAGGAGGTAACAATTGTTTTGTTTTATGAAGCTGAAAGACAGTGAATCAGAAATCTTTGTTTCCCTTATTTTAAGAGTGGGTGTGGATTTTCTAAGGTTCCATTTCTTTCTTTCTGTGTGGAAGTGTATAATGTTAAACCTGAACACATACTGCATTATTTTCTTAAACACTGCTGTCTTGGAAAAATCATGTTACACATGAGCATTTTTCTCTGTTGTAAATTATTTAGCTTTTGTGTTTCATGAAAATATGATTTTTAAAGTAAAATAAAGCTGTGGAATTTACAGATTGTAATCACTTTTATCTCTCCTTTTTATTATTGTTTTTAGATTATTTTATTCATTTTATTATGGCACCCAAGGGGTTTGTGTATTTAAGCTGGATTCATTTAAGTCCAAGTTAACTGTAGAGATATACAATTAATGAAATCACTATTCTTTTTCCAGCATGTGAACAAAACTCTAGGGATGGAGAAATTGGTTGGGATAAAGTAGATAACATCTTCTGGCACCTGAGCATTCACCCCAAATTCAAGATCTGCCATTACAAGACACACAAAGTGTGGTTAACACCCTTTACAATAATATTTTCATTTTCAAACATTTCCATTTCCCTGGTTCGGACTGGAAGCTACAGTAAAATATACTATGAAAAAGGCTTTTCTCATAGCATTTTTCATCCTGGATGGGAGCAAGCCGTACCAGAATACCTGCAATAAAATCTATTATCAAAAGATTTCCAGTCAATTTTGAAGAACTATAAGGCTTAACAAATACATTTTGGATACTTGTCTTATATTACATAAACTGAATCACCAAATACTTGAGCCCTCGACCTCTGGTCCAAGTGAGCCATGTTTAGAGTAGGACCAAAGAAGTTGGAAAAGAAAGGTTTTTTTGCTGTCTTTGCAGGTTCTTCATTCTTTCTCTACCCAATATGGGGTGAAGTTGCTCAGATAGCCACTGTGGATGGTTTGCAATAATCAGACACTTAACTAAAGCATCATCATATATGGACAAATCCTCGTGTTACAGATTCAGTCATGCACCCATTTTCCAAAGTTCAATGACCTTGCTTCAAGAAGCAGGATGACCTCATGCTGTTCTTCCCTTCCTGTGGATTTCTATTCCACTGTATGTGATAAGGCTGCCATTATTTTGGTTCCACCATGCTTAATTTCTCTCGTGTCTGGAAGGGAACCTGTTTCTCCTTATTTGGGACACACTTTAAATCATAATTACTTTAAATATCCATATTTCATCATATAGCATTAATACATATGTTTGATATTGATAATAATCACCTGTGTGCCATTAGCTTTCAGAAAAGACCTCACTCTATACATATTTATTATTCAGTAACATTGTATATAAACAATTGATTCATTTGTGTCAGGGTTTCTTCCCCACTCTGAACTCTGGGGCACAGATGTGGGGACCTGCATGAAAGACCCACGAAGCTTATAAATAGCAGCTTAGGTTAAAAACTTCCCCATGGCATAAATCATTTCCTTGTCCTTGGACAGTATTACTGCCACCACAAGTGATTTAGACAAAGATTCAGAAAAAAGACCACTTCGAGTCCCTATTCCCCAAAATATACCTCCAAGCTCCTTCACCCCCTTTCCTGGGGAGGCTTGAGAATAATATACTAACAAATAGGTTAACAAAGTGAGCACAGACCAAACCCTTGGGTTTTTAGGACACCAACAATCAATCAGGTTCTTAAAAGAAGAACTTTATTATAAAGAAAAAAGTAAAAGAATCACACCTGGAAAATCAGGATGGAAGGTAACTTTACAGGGTAACAAAAGATTTAAAACACAGAGGACTCCACTCTGGACTCAACTTCAGTTACAAAAAACAGGAATAAAACTACCTCTTAGCATAGGGAAAATTCACAAGCTAAAACAAAAACAACAGGCAATCTAACACATTTCCTTGCCTTTACTTACAATTTCTGTAATTTTAGATGTATCATTCCAAGTATCCTTTTAGGAGCTAGTTTACTTTCTAGCTCTCTCTCTCTCTGTCCCAAGAGGGAACAACAAAAAAGAGAGCAAACAAAACCTTCCCCTCCCCCTATATTTGAAAGTATTTTCTTTCCCCATTGGTCCTTCTGGTTAGGTGACAACTAGGTTAATTAAATTGATTAACCCCTTACAGGTAAGTGATTCTTTGCCTGTGGCCAGGAGGGATTTTGTGTTACTGTATACATAAAGGTTGTTACTCTTCCCTTTATATTTATGAGAACTTGCTTATAACTTGAGGTTCCCCCGCACATTATTTTTTATAGACCAGTAAACCTTGATATTGTATTCTTCAAAAAATAAAACCCAGACCAAGCTTCTCTCTCCTGCTGGATGTAGACTTCATTCTGTCTCCTCCCCTACTTGTTTGTTTAATATCTTTGTTTACCTGGTATGTAAAAATGGAACTTCATTGTCTTTGCGTGAAGATTGAGGTTGTCAGAGAAGCAAACACACATTTCTTTGTCTAGGGTAGACCTGTTTACCATGTCCCCCAACATGCCTGGTTTAACCACACATAGTCATAACTCTAGCATATGTTCATATTTCTTAACACACACTGCATACATAGGTCACATAAGAATATTACATATCAGTGAGTTATTAGTTTTGAAATTAATATTATATATCATCATAATCAAATACTTAAACATTAAACTCCAAAAATATTTCAGCTTATACTGTAGATACCACTTTTAAATCCTATCAAATACCTTCACCACTTCCAGTGATGCTATTATCCTACTATCCTAATTTATCCTTTACAATTGGATGCAAAGGTCCAATAATCTTCCTAGTTTAACTATGTCTTTAGGAAAATGGAATAAAGACTATCTAATCTCCATTAAGTTCCCAATAACTAATATACTAGACTAATAAATATTTTATAGTCCCTGCTTAGCTATAAGATCAATTCCAGACAGCTTTCAGTCCTATGACAACTTTCCTATCCAACTCATTTTTACAAGATTTTAACATGCTGAATCAAATGCTTTACTAAAAAACTAATATAGATGCATTACATTTCCTGCATACACTTCATCCACTAAGTTTTTGTTGTCATTCTCATGGCAAATTCCTGACTAGCTCTACTGATAACTTAGGGCCTGACTAGGTCACCTTACTTATGCTAGTTAGCACTTACACTTGTAGTACCATTGACCTCACTGGGATGACAAACCTGAGTAAGTACTCACCAACCTGAATAAGGTAGCACAATCAGAACTATAGATTTTAATAGAAAATACCATTTAAGCATTCAAAGACTGTCCAAGGTGGTTACTCTTGGAGATTGGCATGTCTTCATTTGATATCATGTTTCAATTTAGGTTAAAGATGGATTTCATTGAGACACATTTCTGTCAGCATGTCAAATATAATAAATGTTCTCTCACCTCCCATCCAAAGAACTGATATGTACTGTACTAAATGTCATTTCACACTGTGGAGATACCTGGATAAACTTCAAAGGGAAAACTTTCTGAACACAGCATTTTCTGTGCAGTTTTAAAAAGTTGCTGCTTTCAAATCATCTTTCACATTCTTGCCTCTGGCATATATCAAAGACAAGTAGCAGTTAATCTCCTTAATTTAGATCCAAACTGTGGCATCAAGACAAAGACCCGTGTTTGGGAAGGGGAGAGAGAGGAAGGAGAGGCGCATGGTGTCCTCAGTACAGATGGTGCATTAACGTTAAAAATGGTGCTGTACTGGTTGGGTGCTGAAGTGGATGGGGCTATAGGACTGCATGGTCTTCACCTGTTGTCCTCATGACTTTTACATGCTAGCACCAATAGTAGCATGAACCTCATAGAGCACTTGCATTCCTTGATGATCAGCACACCCATTATGCCTAGTGCCCACAAAGGGAATGGGATGGAGAATGGAATGATTCCTACCATTACATCTCAGTTCAGAGACTAGATAGAAAATGAGTCTATATCTGTATTGTTGTTCAAACAATTCTAACACTTCTTGAATTATTCTTCAGTGTTGTTCTGTGACTTTGAATATAAATGCATGCATATAAAGTATATTTCTTCCCAAGGCAAGTTAAAAGAAATTTTGAAAACAGGTAATTTTCCTCTTTAAATATGTGTCATGTATTAAAATAGCTTAATACAATAAGGAATTGAATTAATCACTGCATAATATTTAAGGACCAACTTCCAACATATTTTATACTTTGTTTTTTTATTTTTTTTTAAAGTTAAAGTTAAGCAAAGACCTGAAATCTTCTTTCATTTATTTTACCACCCCCCCAAATATTCCAAACTTCCAAAACACACACAGCTTCAGATCTCCCTATTTTCAATGTATGTTGAAGTAACTTAAAAAAAAGTTGTCCATCCATCCCCTCTCCCCACTCCTTGCCCCCCACCCATGTGGACAATAACTGAAATTCTATACTTTGTAAGCAAATGAGAACTATTTCCCAGATGGATGAGAATCAAGTTTTGAACAATGGAGTTACAACAGTATCTTTGGAAGAATAACTTACATTTTTGAATCTCCTCAGATATTTATCCAAAAGCCATATGTTCTTAAAGTAACTGAACATTTATCCCTAAACATTTCATTGTATTCTCTAGGAAACCTATCAATACTTACTGACATTTTTTAGCATAATAGCTATAATAGTTGTGGTATATTGCCTTATAGTTCTGAATGGAATACACAGCTCCATTAATTTTACAGTTTTATCTCTGTTTTCTATTTCCCATAGCTTACTAAAAACACAATAAGTGAAAACATATCACCATGGAAATTGCTTATCGAGAATGTAACAATAAAGATATATCAAGTGTTTTATGGGAGCCAGGTTGCTTTCAATTGACCCTGCAAGGGAACTTGATTAAGATATAAGACATTCATACAAACATGCTATAACATGCACTTCCATATTTGTTAAAGAACTACAGAACTCCATATTGATCTGCCTATTTCCTTCTAGTGTGAACTGTATGATTTCTCCACAGTTCTAAAAGTGTATGTATTGCATGTCAAATGTTATTTAATGGGATAAGTATGCACATGCAATAGCACTGAACAAGTTAACTACAAAAACATTATTTAAAGAACATTTTTGTGTGAAACTTTGTCTTAAACTTATTAAAAAAGGACTCCTATACTCTAGACAACATTTCAAAGGTACATGCTCCTTTAACAAACCTCTAGACTTAGTCTAAATATTTTGTAGGCTTTCTGTGAAGTTACGTGGTTTAGGCCATATTTAAATACTGCAACCTGAAACAGATAAATTAGATTCAGAGAAGATAAATACTGAAAAGAGATTCTGGTATTAGGTCATTCACTCCATCACTTTGCCAGTGCAGGAGCATTCTGTTTTGTACATTTGTGACGGTTTTACCTAGTCTAGTTTTAAATATCACAAGCAATGGGGCTTTTACCACTTCCTGTGGAATAACATTTGACAGACTAATAGACATCATTGTCAGGGGAATGAATTATTTAGGATAGCAAAATGGAATGCATCTAGGGGTAATGGAATATAATAAAGATAGATACACACTATATCCCATTGCTCCATTTAACATCCTAAATAATACCCCTATCTTCTGGGTATTTTTTCACCCTTCAAATATTTGTAGACCTTTGTTACTAACTCAAATTACACTAATTTAACTACGCTAATCTTTCCTTCTAAATAGTCCTTCCACCTTCTGAATTATTTTGTCCCACTTCTCTGAAATCTCCTTAATATTTTTATGTTTAATGTGATGCCCAAAATTTAATGCAATGTTCCAGATATACTCAAGCCAGAATTACACAAAAAAGAATAATCACTCTCTTCACCAGGCTATAGTTCCTCTGAGAACTTAGCCCAAAATTACCTTGGCCATTTTTGTGGCAATGTCACTTTCCACACTCAGGACAAGTTTGTTTGTGAGTATCACCCTTATATTTCTTTTTATATCATTGTTTCCCAGGTTTTTAATTCACTTAGGCCTTTATCCTGTAAATCCATATATGGTATGCCTCAGGCAGTGGAATACTGTTGTACCTCATTGCAAATGTGATCAGAGGTTTGGTGTGAGTACATATTAAGCACTAAGTAAGAGTGAAATCCTGGCCCAATTTAAATCAGTGAGAGTATTACCATTGACTGCTGCAGGGCCAAGATTTTGCCCTACTCCCAATCCTCTGCACTGAGTGATACTAAAAATAGCAGTGTGTATACTGCACCATGGGCTAGCCACCCAAGTACCAGTCTGCCTATACCCTGGATACGTACTTGGGTGACAAACTGAGCCACAACACCCACAATGCTATTTTTAGCATGCTGTCTTGAGCAGAGCTAGCACATCTGTCAATATGGGCTGGGAGTCACACCTCCAGCTGCAGTATGGACATATCCTAAGTCTCAAGTACCCATTTAATTATTCTTAAGAGTAGAAGTTAGAGNTAATATTTAAGGACCAACTTCCAACATATTTTATACTTTGTTTTTTTATTTTTTTTTAAAGTTAAAGTTAAGCAAAGACCTGAAATCTTCTTTCATTTATTTTACCACCCCCCCAAATATTCCAAACTTCCAAAACACACACAGCTTCAGATCTCCCTATTTTCAATGTATGTTGAAGTAACTTAAAAAAAAGTTGTCCATCCATCCCCTCTCCCCACTCCTTGCCCCCCACCCATGTGGACAATAACTGAAATTCTATACTTTGTAAGCAAATGAGAACTATTTCCCAGATGGATGAGAATCAAGTTTTGAACAATGGAGTTACAACAGTATCTTTGGAAGAATAACTTACATTTTTGAATCTCCTCAGATATTTATCCAAAAGCCATATGTTCTTAAAGTAACTGAACATTTATCCCTAAACATTTCATTGTATTCTCTAGGAAACCTATCAATACTTACTGACATTTTTTAGCATAATAGCTATAATAGTTGTGGTATATTGCCTTATAGTTCTGAATGGAATACACAGCTCCATTAATTTTACAGTTTTATCTCTGTTTTCTATTTCCCATAGCTTACTAAAAACACAATAAGTGAAAACATATCACCATGGAAATTGCTTATCGAGAATGTAACAATAAAGATATATCAAGTGTTTTATGGGAGCCAGGTTGCTTTCAATTGACCCTGCAAGGGAACTTGATTAAGATATAAGACATTCATACAAACATGCTATAACATGCACTTCCATATTTGTTAAAGAACTACAGAACTCCATATTGATCTGCCTATTTCCTTCTAGTGTGAACTGTATGATTTCTCCACAGTTCTAAAAGTGTATGTATTGCATGTCAAATGTTATTTAATGGGATAAGTATGCACATGCAATAGCACTGAACAAGTTAACTACAAAAACATTATTTAAAGAACATTTTTGTGTGAAACTTTGTCTTAAACTTATTAAAAAAGGACTCCTATACTCTAGACAACATTTCAAAGGTACATGCTCCTTTAACAAACCTCTAGACTTAGTCTAAATATTTTGTAGGCTTTCTGTGAAGTTACGTGGTTTAGGCCATATTTAAATACTGCAACCTGAAACAGATAAATTAGATTCAGAGAAGATAAATACTGAAAAGAGATTCTGGTATTAGGTCATTCACTCCATCACTTTGCCAGTGCAGGAGCATTCTGTTTTGTACATTTGTGACGGTTTTACCTAGTCTAGTTTTAAATATCACAAGCAATGGGGCTTTTACCACTTCCTGTGGAATAACATTTGACAGACTAATAGACATCATTGTCAGGGGAATGAATTATTTAGGATAGCAAAATGGAATGCATCTAGGGGTAATGGAATATAATAAAGATAGATACACACTATATCCCATTGCTCCATTTAACATCCTAAATAATACCCCTATCTTCTGGGTATTTTTTCACCCTTCAAATATTTGTAGACCTTTGTTACTAACTCAAATTACACTAATTTAACTACGCTAATCTTTCCTTCTAAATAGTCCTTCCACCTTCTGAATTATTTTGTCCCACTTCTCTGAAATCTCCTTAATATTTTTATGTTTAATGTGATGCCCAAAATTTAATGCAATGTTCCAGATATACTCAAGCCAGAATTACACAAAAAAGAATAATCACTCTCTTCACCAGGCTATAGTTCCTCTGAGAACTTAGCCCAAAATTACCTTGGCCATTTTTGTGGCAATGTCACTTTCCACACTCAGGACAAGTTTGTTTGTGAGTATCACCCTTATATTTCTTTTTATATCATTGTTTCCCAGGTTTTTAATTCACTTAGGCCTTTATCCTGTAAATCCATATATGGTATGCCTCAGGCAGTGGAATACTGTTGTACCTCATTGCAAATGTGATCAGAGGTTTGGTGTGAGTACATATTAAGCACTAAGTAAGAGTGAAATCCTGGCCCAATTTAAATCAGTGAGAGTATTACCATTGACTGCTGCAGGGCCAAGATTTTGCCCTACTCCCAATCCTCTGCACTGAGTGATACTAAAAATAGCAGTGTGTATACTGCACCATGGGCTAGCCACCCAAGTACCAGTCTGCCTATACCCTGGATACGTACTTGGGTGACAAACTGAGCCACAACACCCACAATGCTATTTTTAGCATGCTGTCTTGAGCAGAGCTAGCACATCTGTCAATATGGGCTGGGAGTCACACCTCCAGCTGCAGTATGGACATATCCTAAGTCTCAAGTACCCATTTAATTATTCTTAAGAGTAGAAGTTAGAGTTGAGGGAAAAGGTGTGGTTTGGGTAGATAATGAGCATTCTGAGGAGACAGGCTTAATTGTGATTCCCAGCAAGTAAATGAAATAATACCGTCTCCTTTCTTTCTCCTTAATCTGGCTTCTTAGCAGGAGTAAGATGGGCCACACAGCAGCACTCTCGTTAATTCACAATCATTTCTTCCTCTAGTTGAACTATTAATCTTTTTTTTATTTTAACTCTGCACCTGTGCTGTACTTAAGCAAAGGAAAGTACTTGAGCATGATCTTGTGATACTCTGTACCTCAAAGTAGTACCCTGGAACTCCCATATTCACCACAGTGATAATATTATGATATGTTTTGTACAAAATATGCCCTATTGGGGTATCATTTAAAAAGTCTTGATCTGCTGAACATTACTATCCTGTTTCATTGTACAAAGTGTCATTAAATGTGAAGTTAGCAATACTTGATATATGTTTATTACTGAAATATGTGTAGAGTGAGAAACGCCCACAGCTACCCTTTCAGTGGCAACAAAGGAACAAATAACACCTACAAGACAGTTTTATGTCAGGACCAGCTGGACATGCTTTGATGACCCATCAAAAAGTATCTGTTCTCCAAGAGATTCCTTAGACAGGGCATGTACACAAAGGAGACTACCTAACCCCCACATCAGAGCAAGGATTTTTCTAGTACATGGAAAGAAATATAAATGAGGGTCAATGACATCACCCTGGGCCTCTCTTCTTCACCATTTCAACACCTGGAAGATCATTTGGAAGACAAAAACTTTCACTGGGGAGGTTTCAGGCTGAGAAGGAAATGTAGCCTGTGTATTAAGAACTGTGAGCTGGCTGAAATATCTATTATGGTGAGGAAAACTGTTTGATTCAAATCTTGCTTAGTCTTTTAAAGTTAGAATTTAGACTGTGATTCTATTTTTATTTCTTTTTAACTAACTTTGGTCTCTATGCCTGCTACTTATAATCTGTTAAAGTGTAGTTAAAAAAATCTGTTTTATACTTGACTAAAACTAGTTTTTCACTGAAGTGAATTTCAGCTCTGGTTAATAAGGACTGCTGTACATCAGCTACCATTTGCTGAAGTGACAAACTAATTAATGAGCTTGCACTGTTCAAGGGAGTCTTGAGCAGTGTAAAAAAGTATATTTCTGTGGTGTAAGGCTAGGGGCTGGGGTGATTTGCTGATGTCTCTGTCTGTATAATTTGTGAGTGGCTTAGAGAACATTCATATAACTTAGCTAGGTGTGTCCCTGTATGTTGTTGGTAGAGTGATCACAGCACCTGTGGGGTTTTTGCTGCTTGTTACTAGCACAGAATTGTAAGAGACAGAACAGGCTAGAGAATTAAGGGGGTAAAGCAGTCCCAGAGTTCCAGGTTGTACCCTAGGGACATGTCATAGAGCTTAATGTTAAGCATGTGCTTAAATGCATCCTCATTCAGCAAAATACATAACCATATATTAAGACTTACTGAACTCAGTGGATTAAGTAACATGTTTAATAGCTTTGCCGATTTGAGGGCACAAATCTTGATTAATTGTAATTTGAACAATTTCTCCTGAGATTTGTTGAATAGCATTTTGCTGGCTTTCCCCCCCATGTTTCTAGTTTCTCTCAAACCTTTTGTATTACACCCCAAACACATCAGTGGACATATAACATAGTGTATACCAGTGAAAATGAGGTAAGATCAGAGGCTAAAATAGGGAAAGAACAAGTTAAAATTACTAGACAAGTCAGATGTCTTCAAGTCACCAGCGCCTGATGAAATACATCCTAGAATATTAAAGAATCTGGCTGAGGAGATATCTGAGCCATTAGTGATTATATGGAAGATAGGAGAGATTCCAGAGGGCTGGAAAAGGGCAAATATAATGACAATCTATTAAAAGGAAAATAAAGACAACCTGGGGAATCACAGGCCAGTCAGCTTAACTTCAGTACCAAGAAAGATAACAGAGCAAATAATTATGCAATTTGAAAACATCAAGAAGATAAGGTAATATGTCACAATCATCATGGATTTGTCAAGGACAAATCATGTCAAATCAACTTAATACCTTTCTTTTATGGGATAACAAGCCTTGTAGATAGGGGGAAACAGTAGATGGGTATATCTTGACTTTAATCAGACTTTTGATACTGTCTTGCATGTCCCTCTCATAAACAAACTAGGGAAATAACAACCTAGATGAAGCTACTGTAAGATGGGTGCATAACTGTTTGGAAGACTGTTCCCAAACTGTAATCAGTTGTTCACAGTCAAGCTGGAAGGCTATATCAATGGAGTTCCACAGGGATCAGTTCTGGGTCTAGTGCTGTTCAATATCTTAAGTAATAGCATAGAAAACAGAGTTATAACGTTTGTGGACAATACCAAGCTGGGAGAGGTTCCAAGTGCATTGGAGGTTAGGATTAAAATTCAGAATGATCTGGACAAACTGGAGAAGTGGTCTGAAGTAAATATCATGGAATTCAATAAGGACAAATGCAAAATATTCCACTTACAAAGGTGTCAAGTATCAGAGAGGTAGTAGCCGTGTTAGTCTGGATCTGTAAAAGCAGCAAAGAATTCTGTGGCACCTTATAGACTAACAGACGTTTTGGAGCATGAGCTTTCGTGGGTGAATACTCACTTTGTCGGATGCATGACCAAGTGGGTATTCATCCACAAAAGCTCATGCTCCAAAACATCTGTTAGTCTATAAGGTGCCACAGGATTCTTTGCTGCCCTTACGAAGAAACAATCAGTTGCACACATATAAAATGGAAAAGGACTACCTAGGAAGAAGTATTGTGAAAAGGGATCTGGGGGTCATAGCGGCTTTCAAGCTAAATATGAATCAACAGAGCAACACCACTGCAAAAAAACAAAAAAACAAACAAACAAAAAAAAAACCTAACACCATTCTGGGATGTATTAGCAGGACTGTTGTAAGTAACACACGAGAAGTAATTCTTTCACTCAACTCTGTGCTGATTAGGTCTAAGCTGGAGTATTGTGTCCAGTTCTGTGCATCACATTTCAGGAAAGATGAGGACAAATTGAAGAAAGTCCAGAGAAGAGCAACAACAACAACAACAAAAGATTAAAGGTCTACAAAACATGTTCTGTGAGGGAAGATTGAAAAAAACAGGTTTGTTTAGTCTGGAGAAGAGAAGACTGAGAAGGGACGTGATAGCAGTTTTCAGGTATCTAAAAGGGTGTCATCAAGAGGAGGGAGAAAACTTGTTCACCTTAGCCTCTAATGATAGAGCAAGAACCAATGGTCTTAAATTGCAGCAAGGGCAGTTTACGTTGACTATAAGGAAAAACTTCTTAATGCTCAGGGTAGTTAAGCATTGTAATCAATTGCCTAGGGAGGTTGTGAACTCTCAGTCACTGGATGTTTTTAAAAGCAAGTTAGAGAAACACCTGTCAGGGATGGTATAGACAATACTTAGTCCTGCCTTGAGTGTATGACCCTGGACTAGAAGAGCTCTCAAAGTCCCTTCCAGTCCTACAATTCTGTGATTCTATGATCGTTCCTACCAGTTTAGTATCATCTGCAAAATTAATTCATGTAGCATTTACTCCTACTTCTAGGTCATTAGTGAAGAAATTGAACATGACCTGGCTTCACACTCCTGCAATTACCCACTAGTCACTTCTTCACAACTCAGTACTTTGAAATTTATCATTTCCCTGTGTTTACAATCTTTCACCCGTTTTCATGTCACATATAGCATTCATTATCCAAGCCAATTTAAGTTAATTTTTAAGAGAAAGATTTTATATGGTGCTGCATCAAATTCTTTACCAAATGAACTGAAAATGTGTATTACATATTACACCTTCCTTTTGCCATTAACTTTATAATTCTATCAAAAAAGCAATCAAGTTTATCTAGGGGGTCTTTATTAAACTAAAGCTATTTATTGCTCATGGTTCCATTTTCTTCTAGAAGTTTAGGAACTGACCCCGCAACTCGTTTGTACAAATATTCTTTACTTATCCAAGTTGGAATTGGTGGGATTATTAATGAGAGACAGCCTGTCAGGATTAGGTTTAGGCCTAGGATTATGCAAAAAAAAATCTGTTAATTTTTACTAAAGTTCAGCACATTTTTTCTTTTATTTTTCATATTTACTGAATGTTTTGAATGTTAAATAAGAAAAGATGGCTGCTACATATATTGCCTTCTGTTAAAACTCAATAGTTTTGTGTTTCTAGTATTATGGCAGTAACCCAAGTGTTGATTTACTATAACGAAAACATGAGAGGAAGGCTGGCCCAGTGGTTAGGATGGCAACTGAAGACTGGGGTTCAATACTCTGCTCTGCCCCAGACATCCTATTTGACATAGTTAATTCACTTATCCTGTCTGTTTTAGTTCCCCATCTGTAACATGTTGAACCTTCCTAACTCACAATGGTGTTGTGAAGACAAATACATTCAAGATTGTGGTTCACTCCATACTATGTCAATGGGGCCATATAAGTCCCTTACATAGACAGACAGCACACTTCCTGACATTAGACATTATTAAGTAGGTGGTTAGACTCAAATCAACTGAAAATTGCCACATAGGTGATAGTGATGGTGTCAGAATATAGAACAGACGTACAAAATCTAAAAACAATACTTAAACAAGAAAATATGCACATTGGCAAAATGTAATGATCCCCTGAAGGTAGTGACTATAGATAAATGTAGATTATAACCGAAGAGGGTGTGGGTGGGGGTCTTCAGCCTCTTCTCAGCAAAATACTAGGATTTGGACTGCTAAGGGGGGAGGACGAACTGATGTCTTCTTTTGTAAAGCCCCAACCAGAGCCTTCTCGGGATTCAAGTTTGATTTCACTAATCAATAGCATAGCACTCAGGATAGCAAAGTAAAAAACTTTAAAGAGAAATGAGTTTGTTCAGTAAACTCAGAGGATTCATTGTTATGAAGTTAAGCTCTTGTCCTTTCAGAGGGATAGTTTGTAACCTGGTGCCCTACATCTATATTGCCAACCCCAAGTGTGCAAAAATCAAGAGTCAGGCTCATTAAAAATCATGAGATTGGCTTTAAAATAATGAGATTATGTGTTCTGTTTATTTGCTTTCTGCTTTTTGAGTCTCTGAGCCATTTTGAAGCTTTCTTCACAGCCATGAGGGCTAAAAATTTACTTTTTCTTTAAGATGGAAGGCTGAAATCATCATATGTCCACTTGACTCCAGGAGCTGAGGCTGTAAGGAAAACAATAATTATCATGAGACTCATGACACAATTATGAGAGTTGGCAGCACTGCTACAGTTTCAGTTGGATTAAAACCTTCATCAGGTAGCAGTCTACACCTACTGCTGAGAAAAAATACTACCTTCATTCATACTAATACAAATGCCCCTCCCCCCACACTGAAAAATTGGTACATCTAACATTGTAAAATGTCACACTTTTTACCACTGAAATCAATGGATTAAATTCTGCTTTCAGTTACACTGGTGTCATTCCAGAGTAAGTTAATTGATTTCTGTCAAACTACTCTGTATTTAGATCAGTATAGCCTAAGTCAGAAATTAACCCACGCCATTTGTATTAGTATGAATGAAGGCAGTATTTGGCGCATATAACTATTTTGAGCCAGATTCTATTCTCAAAAGCACTGAATTTGCACCAGCTTTATTGAAACTCTGCCACTGTGCCTGTAGTAATTGAAAATATTCCTCTCTTTGGAACAATCTTTTCCTAGTGCTTTAGTGTTCTAAATTATAATCTAGCATGGATTTTCCATTTGGCTGCTTTTTAAGATTTATTACACACAAGGACCCTTTTAAATTAAGCATTTAAACAGTGTTTCTGTCTCAGATGGTTAACACATACAACTCTTCCCACAAATTTTTCAGACTCATGCAAAAAGTCTTCAGATTCCCATTTCTTCCTAAGCATGACTATTGAAAAATTATTTCAATCTACCTTGCTATTAAGGATTGATTTAGACATTCCTTTTCCAAACATTCAGATTCAAAGGTCGATATCTAGCTAACTCCTAAAAATGTCAAGTAAGGTTTCTTGATATGAATAGTTCCATTTAACTAAATAGAAGTACTTACTCAAAAACAAAGGCTGTAGAATAGGCCTTCTGTTAATATCAGTAGTGCCTTATTGTACATACTGGATTAAATTAGTATAATTAGGAACAATAATATAAAATTGTTCAAAGGAAAATGTATCCTTCCACCTTCTTTTGGTTACCAAATCTCCCCCCTGCCAAATTCACCTGAAACAAACAAACATTGAACTCAATGGACAGACTCCTGTTGACTTCAGTGGATTCCATATTCTGAATATATGCCTCGTTACTTATCCCTTACGTAACAAATTTTCATTTAACCTTAGGACAAGTAAATTATAAGTCCCCATTGGCCTGGACAAATCTTCATTTAACCTTAGGACAAGTAAATTAAAGTCCCAGTGGGAGCTGTGATCAGCCGAACCTGCGGACGCGGCCGGTAAACAAACCAGCCTGGCCTGCCAGGGTGCTTACCCTGGTGGGCTGCGTGCCATAGGTTGCTGAACCCTGGTTTAGATAAATAATTGGCTTTGCTGATACAAGAATAAGTGCTCTGTCCTAGCTAATTTATCATTCAGCATGGAAAAGCTGAGTTTTCTTAAAGGCAATTTAACTCATTTTTAAACATTTCCTTCTTTTCAGAAAGATTGTTTGCCTTTTTGAGGGGAACTCAATTTACCTACTGTAAGAAGAGTGCTTATTGCACTAATGATTTCCTACAGTTATAATAATAGAAAGACTCTTAATTTAACCAAATTTAATTAGCCCATGGCATTTCAGGATTTAAGTATTTCTCCAGCATTAACCCAAGACCCATGAATTCTTTAGAGGTAATAAGGTCCAACAATAATTCTGAGATAAAGGCTATGTCCGCACTACTGTCTGTCAGAAAAAATATATGTCACTCAGGGGTGTTAATATTCCACCTCCCTGAGTGACATACGTTAAATCAACGTAAGCGCTAGAGTGCACAGCATTATGTTGGTGGGAGAGCTTCTCCTGCCGATATAGCTTATGGCATAGAGCATCTAGTGTAGACATGGCCAAAGAGTGTTATAGCACTATTGGTCACCAATGGCTGTATGGATGAAGATTAGACTGCAGAGCCATTCAACAAAAGGCCTGTTTATCCTCAAAGTTGTTCAACGGATTGTTTTTCAAATGATTGAGACAGTGCTAAGGAAAAAATTACAATCACTTTAATTTACTTGTCCTAAGATTAAATGAAGATTTGTTACGTAATGGATAAGTAACGAAGATTTGGCACTTACACAATAGCCAATTTCTCTTTATTTTGGGGAATTTCATTTATTAAAATGATAACCTAATTCGTATTTTTTGGGATGGAATGTCGGTAAGTTGTCATCATTAAAGTTGCACCAAGTCCCTGTTCATGCAGCTTTATAGACCTCTACAGTCATGCTGAAGGGGCCTAAAATAACAATTTCAGATGCTGGCTTCCTCTTTGGCTTAAAAGTGATACTGTCAAATAATTGAAATCCAGCCTTTGATCTGCTTTAAAATAGTTGTTGATGGGTAATTTGTGCTCCAGATTATATATATATTTCTTTTTTTAAATCACAACTTCTTTCTTGTTTTTTTTTTCACTTCCCGCCCTAATGATTAAATTCTGCCCATTTACTCCACTATCCACCCAAAATTCAGCAGAAATCTTCTTCTGCTGAGCCAAATTGTGCAACATTTACTTACATACATTTTACATGAACAATCCTATGGAAATCAATGTAAGAAATGCTCACAAGGGTAAAGGGTAGCATATCAGGCATACATACAGTAACAGTGTCTGAAATAACTGATAAGAGTTCTTTTTAGACTTAACTTCTGGTTGTATTGAAGTCAATGGCAAAACAGCATTTACAGCAAAGAGTTTTAAGCCTGACTTAAAAAACACAAAACATTTTTTCTTCAACTTTAACAATAATAAAGATAATATATAATATTATATAGCTCTTTTTCGTCAGTAGACCTCAAAACATTTCTCTTGACATTATGGTATCATCATTTCACTAGTTTTCTAGCTGTTAGAGAATTTTCTAGGTTAGACGGGTTTATTTCCAACTTTAAAAAAAACCAGAAAGATTCTCCTCCACCACCACTTCTTGTGTGGAAATGGTGGTGGGTCAGGGAGTGGGGAGATGGTGTCATACACTTGCAAAAAGGGCATATTCCTTGCATCTGCCCTGTTAGATCACTTTTAACTTTACCAACTTCATCAAGACAATATCAAAGCATACAATTTAGGAGTTTTTTGGGCTCACTCCCATACACTCTGAGCATACCTATATGTTTTACCAATCAGTGGATAATCCACGCTCTACAAATGTATAAAAAGATATTGTGACCTATGGTTTAATCTTGCTATACTGTGATGCTGGGAATTAATTTGGCTTCTCTATCACTTACGCTGGTAGTGCATTACTAATTGCTAAATTATAGTGCTAGTGTACATATATCCATAGATACCAGATTACATCATTCTGTTTGACATTTTCATAATCAATTCCTAATGATTTAATAATAATTGCCTAATTATTTCTGTGTTATGCCTTACAATTAACAGTTCAGCAATGACTTCAGTGAATTCTAAACATATTAAAGAAGGATAGTCATACCTAGAGAGGTGTCAACCAATTCAAATCTCTACAGTGTAGGTTAAAGCATCAAAACATTATACAGTAACTCCTCGTTTAAAGTCCTCCCGCTTAACATTGTTTCATTGTTACTTGCTGATCAATTAGGAAAGATACTCATTTAAAGTTGTGGATGAGCTGAGACTTTAGTCCCCCCCTCCCCCCCTGGTGCTTGCAGAATAGGGGAAGCTGCCCTGGAACCTTCTCCCCCACCCCCACATTAGTTCTTATGGGGAAATTGGATTCACTTAACATTGTTTCACTTAAAGTCGCTTTTTTCAGGAACATAACTACAACATTAAATGAGGAGTTACTGTACTTCTGACTATACAATACCACAATGCATTATATAGATGAATCTAAGCATATAATTGGATTAGACGCTCAATTCAGTGATTGTGGTGGTGGGGATAACAGTTGGACAGGAGTATGATAATTTGAAGTGGAGAATATTGCCAAAAATATTTATAAATACTTGTTCAAATATTTAATTGAAACACTTAAAATTTAAGCTGTTTCGGGCAGGGAATGTCTTTTTTGTTCTACATTTGAATAGCACCTAGCACAGTGGGGTCTTAGTCAAGGACTGGGCTCTTAGCTACTACTGCAATACAAATCATAAATAACCCTGGGTTTGAATCCCTTATTTGCTCCCTTTCAGTTCACACTCTAGTGATCATATTTACTGCCAGGAATGTTTGCTAAAACGGTGATTTTAAGAGATTCCTATAGAATAATCACAGAAAGTGGATTCTGAAATTGGAGTATTAATGTCAGAAATGTTGTCCTAATAATTATATTCTCCAGTCAGCAGCAGAAACATCTGTAGGTGTCCACTCAGAACAGAGATAATTCTGAATTGCCAGTATCAGGTGAGAGGTTTCCAAAAAACACCTAAAGGATTTTGGAGCACAGATGCTACTGAATGTCAATGGGATTTGTGCTCTTTGAAAATGTCCCTCACAAATACTCAAATCTATATATATTATTTATAGTATCCATTACAGTGGTTTCTGAGTGTCTTTCAGCACACACTTTGTGAGCAACTCATAAACTGCAATGTTAATATAAAACGTTCCTCAAATAATTTTGAGAACAAATTCCTGAAAATCATGTCTTGTTCACATACAACCCATGAAAAATAATAATAAATTATTAATAATGATACATAATAATATAATAATTTTTAATAAAAACCTGGTGATTAAGTAGCTTATTTTGGTGAATAGTTCATCAACTCTACTGATAACTATCTGTGATTTCCAGTAATTTAAGCACCTCATTTAAAAAAAATTGAGATTTTATTTCAGGATAAACCATAGTATCTTTGCACCAAAAGAGAAGCATGGAAAGTGTATACTTTCTACAATGACTCTAAGTTCTTTATATTAGCAGGTAAGAGGTTCATTAAAATAATAATTTTCTTCCCTTTCGAAAAAGTTGAAATTACAGATGTTTGCTGATATTTTAGTACTTCACAATAAGTGACAAAGATCAAGATTTTCAAAATGGCCAGCGATATTCAGTCCCTCATTTTTAAAGGGTGAGTGCTAAGCACTTTCTGGAAGTGCATGTGTAGCTGTATGTCTTTTATCTTGTTTCCTTCTGTTAGCTGATTTTCCTCTTTTCTGCTGTCAGCGCGTAAATTTTCCTTGTTTTGTACTTTTAAGCCTTAATCACACAAATGTGTAATTTTTCTACCATGAATTGTTCAGCTGAAATCAACCAGACGTACTCATAGTATTAAAGTTAAGACTAGGCATAAGTATTTGCAGATATTCAGTCCAAGATGGTGGAACTGCACTAGTCCATCACTTTAATCATCACCTAATTTGGTCAATTATTTAAACAGACTGTGTAACTGACTAAAATACCTATAGCAGATGCAACTCTCATGAAATAGTCAATGGAATGTTCATCAGAGAACAATGGCAAAGCTCTACATATTGAACATTAAGTCAGTAAACCATAACACAAGTACAGATACGGACATAAACTAGAAAGGCCTTGACCTCTACCAGTCAAATCAGTGGTAATTTTGCAATGAACTCTATTTATATATAAAGCGACTGGATAGCGTAGTGATTAAGAACGCCACCCTTTGATACGGGAGACCGCCCTTTGATACGAGAGACTGGGGTTCAAATCCTGGTGGGTACCCAACTTTCCAGTAGGGTCCTTGGGCAAAAGACCCCCTAACGCTTCACCTGCCTACCTCAAATATGAGAGTGACACGAACTAGGAGAGTCATGCCGGCTTGGATGTCACCCAGATTAACAAGGTCCGCACCAGATGTTGAGGAACCAGGACAATCTGACGATAAGTGGGCTACTGGAACAAACCATTCATGGACGAGACAAGAGAACCTGGAATTGATGGAATGCTACTACAACAGACAACAGTAGACCTAATGAGAGGGAATACTCGTATTTTTCGCTTCATAAGACGCACACACCATAGAAGCACCTACTGGGGTCAGGGAGCGCTGACCGCACCCGCACTACCAGGCGCGCCCCCCCTTTCACTGGGATCATGGAGCACGCCTACCCAGCCCCCCCCCCCCAGCCCGTAGTCAGAAGTCCGCTGCCCCTCCCGCTCTGTGTTTCAGGGAGCTGCCGCCCGCATTTTCCCGCGCCTTTCTTATGATGACTCCCTGCCCGGTGGTCAGGGGCCGCTGTGCCGGCCCCCCCATCCCCGGGGTCCAGGGATCACGCCGCCAGCCCAGGGCGCACCCCCCGCCCGGGGTCAGGAGCGCCGCCGCGACCGGCAGCCCAGGGCCGCCCCCCGCCCCTGGAGGCAGGGAGCCGCCGCGACCACGCACCACCACCCCCACCCCGGGGTCAGGACTGCCAGTTGCTTAGGCGACGAGCGAGTGAAGCAGCACGCCGCCGGACGACCTGATAACAGGAACCCAGCAAGCCTCCTCTCTGCAGCTTCCCTCCTCCGTGCCGCACGATCCGCTTTTCGCCCCTCGCAACTGGCGATCGTCTAGACCACACATTCGCTCCATACGTTGCCACAGACATTTCCCCTTACTTTTGAGGAGGAAAAGTGTGTCTTACTGGAGCCAAAACGTATATGAAACTAATGATGACTATGATGACAAAACCTCATCCACACTTACTGAGAAACAGTATTAACCAACACTTTCAACATAGTAAGAGAAGCTGCACCACCAGCTTGAGAACCAAACTACACATACATCCCAGACTCAGGAAGACCTGAAAAACGTGATGTGCATCCCACACTGGAGACTAAGACTTCACTCCACCGCCCCAATTGCAGAGCACAGCCAGTTATGATGAGCATAAGATCATGAGAAACTATACATCAGTCCTCGGACGATGAACCACAGCTCGTGGGAAGTACCATATCAAGATGTATGTGTAGAAGATGCCATAGAGCCCTCACTTCTTACATGCCAGATGGGATTTGTACTGTGCATGTGCCTATGCTTTTGTAGCCAGGAAGTGGCTCTAGTTTTTGCATCCCAAGCATGACGCAGCTTAAAGGATCCCATGCCTACTACCCGTCGGCTATAGCTCCTAGATAGCGCAGTCGACCATGTATACGCTGTCCTAGCCTCCGCTGTGCATAGTCACTAGACCGGCGGACTCTTTCGTCAGAGCCACATTCGCAGAGACTGACGAGTAAGTGCTCATCCATCTTGCAAATCGAAGGTGTCATTATGTCGTGATCTAATCTATATATACTCCTCTGCGCTCTCGCTATAGTAATGGTTTTTTGTTCTCTATGTCTTATCGTCTCGCCTCCTACAGTGTGTTATGTTATGCTTCTGAGTTCGCTCTCACTGCCTCGTAAGGAAGAAGGAATATGAGAAGCTGGAGAAGTACCAGGGCCTGAAAGAGGAACTAGAGAGGATGTGGAAAGTGAAGGCCAAAGTGGTTCCAGTGGTGGTAGGAGCACTCGGGGCTGTGACTCCTAAGCTGGGTGAGTGGCTCCAACAGATCCCAGGAACAACATCAGAGCTCCTTGTCCAGAAGAGTGCAGTGCTAGAAACAGCTAAGATACTGCACAGACCCTCAAACTCCCAGGCCTCTGGTAGAGGACCCAAGGTTGAGGAAGACACATACCACCCATAGGGGTGAGAGGGGAATTTTTTTTTTTTAATATAAGATCATATAAGATACAAAAAAATACTATATTAATTATTCATTAGCATTATTAGTTCATTAATGATAAACAAAATAGTGCAGTTTTATATACTGAATTAATCACTTTACATTTGTGGACCCACAATTAATCTCAGGTGAAAATGGTAGCATTGCTTGCCTAATTAAAAGACTTTCCCTGCAAATCAGGTAATTGGATAATTAGACTCTTAAATCTAGTAATTGACACGGGTACTTAATTATTATTAAGTATGTATTAATTGCAAGCACAAAATTGAACCTGTAAAAATGGATACCATCTTACAGACTCTACACATATATTCTTCAAACAGTTTGGTATTCTCTGCATGTATTTTCATAAAATCATTTTATGTCACCATTAAGTTGAAATTCATTAAATGCCTTTTTAAAGAGTGCTGTGTTTTAAAAGCCTGGCTCTTCACCTCCCCACACAAATGTGCCGTTGCTACAATGCATTATGCATGCTTATGTCAGTCATGGTTTAGACTGATAGTATGTTATGGTTTTAAGGATTTGTGATCACACTGGAAGAGACAGAGAAATGGTTTATTAACCAATATTGATGAGGTTTTAATTGTAGCAATTTCTCACTTCTTTTCACTGATGTAAAGTCACAGTGGCTTCTAATTGAACTTCTTTTTCTAAAGGAGAGAGCTTTTCTTACTGCATAACATTTGCTCTCCGCCACATTACTGCTTTAAAATCTTTTCGACAATTTACATAGTTTTTGAATGGATCTGCTGAGAAATGATGTATGGAGAAAACTAGATTAACAGCCTTTAATGAAGTGAAAGGAGTAACTGGAGCTGTTCCCAAGCAAAGATTAGTCTTTCAAGAAATGTTTAGAATGAGGAATTGCCTACAAAAACATTATACAACAATCAGTATTTAAACACTACAGTGATGGGCACATTAGAAATACCATAGGCAGCTAGGTCAACGCATACCAATGTTTTGTTATTGACTGTTGAAAGCCTAGTGAGGCAGACTGGGCTGAATGCGTGAACCTGTGGTAATGAATGGAGACATTCAGTAGGACAGCTGGGTAGCAGTAGCATGGACATGGACAAGAAAGGGGAAAGGGCAGAAGAAGTAACAAGAGAGAAGCTGGAAGAGAGAGTGAGATGGATAGGCTTCTTATACTACCAGAGAGAACAGAAAATCAAGGAAAAGATCAGAAAAACAGAGTCAAATCATCACGTAGAAATAGAGGAAGATGGCGTTTGCAGGTGTGGTACCAAAGAAGACAAGAAGAACTAACAAAGTGACATCTTACTGGAATAGAGGGGTTAAAAATGTGCTTTTTATCTCCACAAATTCCTTTAAAGATGCTGTACTAGTGACAAGCTAATTATAAAAGCTCTCAAAAGCCTTTCAAGCTTTGAGAGAGGGAGAAAAAATAATTTCACCTTAGGCAATGAATAAAGCAAGAAAAATCCAGGTAAGACAAAATTAAGGGTACAGAAGACACCACAAAATACATTTTTCAAAGCAAATATAAGCCATACTTGCTGGAATTCAAATATAAAGAACTAGTATAAAGGACATGATATACACTCTTACAATTCTGAATATTTTTGATGATTTTTTTTTTACTTAGTAGTAGATTAAACCAATGTGATAAATGGTTGCAGATGTTCATTTCCATTAGAGGAAAAATCAGTAACACAGAGTCTGGGTACTTTCCTAGAATAAGCTTATAATTTTACAAATATACTGAAGTATATTTTACACATATACATATAGTTCTGAACCAGAGGGGGTCACCAACAGCAGGTTGCACAAAACACAAGAATTGACACTAGTTAGAAAAATTAATCTGGACAGCAAACTTTCTCAGCAGCTTTCAACACTTCCCAAAAAGAAACTTAATCATAGAACTAACAACCCTGCATCGCTTAAGAAGGAATAGTGCACAGACTCCAAGAAAAGGAACTTGTAAGACTTGAAAGATACAGAATATGGTGTGTCTGGTTTTTCTCATCTTCTCCTTTGGGGTCTCACTTACTGAATCCTTTTAGGGTTGTATTTTATTTAATTGTCTATCCAATAAAGACTAAAACATTTTCAATTGTTCATTGATGATTGCTGTAATTTTTATACAAAACTTCTGATGAGAACCAACTTATGAAATGATAGCAAGATATATTTCTGAGATTTTACTATATGCAAATACAATGGAGACAGTAAAACCAGTAGCCATTTTTAAAAAACCTATAAGCACCTACAGTTTAAACATAGAATTAGGAGTCTCACACCTAAATAAGTGGGCTAATTTTTGAGAGTGTCTAGAACTTAGTAACTCCTACTGATATTATTGGGAGCTACTGAACATTAAAATGCTTTGGGAAATCAGCTTACTTATTTAAATGTCTAAAGACAGATTTAGAAGTCTGTGATATTATCCAGGGTACTATCTGGATTTATGGACAGCTGTGTCCCCTCAATTCTCCAACCTGGGGTGCCTTTTGCCGTGCTTCGCTATGACAGTAAACACTCCTGGTCTGCTCTCACACAGCCTCCAGCAGCTAAACCACTCCCAGCTATGCTTGTTGAGTGCTATAGCCTGCCACTCAAATTACATTACAGGGAAATACCAGCAAACTCCCAGTCCCAAATTTTCCCTAGAAATGTGTGTCTTATACTTCCCAGCATCCTCCTGAATAATATAAGCTCATATAAAGTCCATTATTTATTAATAGAAAAAAAATGCACAAATCTTATTATTCCAAATGGAGTTTCCCAAACACCTCACTCCAAACACATTGGTTTAGATAAAACAATAAAACACATTTATTAATGATAGAATTTTAAGATTTTAAGTGACTGTAAATGATGAGGCATACAAGTCACAATTGGTTACAAGGAAATAAAACACAACTAACATCTAACTTAACAAGCTAAATGACTGCAAAGCAAAGGTCTCTCTCACCCGATGTTCCAGCAGTCTTTCTGGCTGAACATCTTTCTCTCCTAGTCCAGTGCTGCTTCCTTTGTTCTTCATGTGTTCATGATTCCCTGGGTAGAAAGTAAGGGAGAGATGATTCGGAGCATCTGCCCTCTCCTCTTACAGCCCTTTCTCTTGCGCAACGGTCATCTTCAGCTGATGTAAATGAGACAGAAAGTCTATGTGGCCAGGAACTTTAAATTACTTCTTTGCTAAAATGTAAATATTTTGCTCACACCCTCTCTCTTGCAAAGAGAGGCCACATAATTAGGTGATGGTCTCTTTGATCCCATTGACATCTGGCTGAGGTGTTGGCTAGCCTTTGTGTCTGGGGAACTTGTTTCTGACTAGAACATGTTGGAACATGGCTTGGTAATTCAGAGTGGAATCTTATATCTTTGCATACAATGTTATCACACGCATTTTACCAGGACAATATGGATCAGCAAATCACAAGTTTTCAAATGATTCCTTACGGAGTATGCTCTTACAAAATTTAACAGTCTTGTAAAAGGAGTGAAAAAGGGAGTATAGACTGTCATAGAGTCTAACTGTGGATGGACATTCAAATTTTGGCTCAAAATCTTTGGATACACATCGGACTGGATTATTGGGACAGCAGTCCAACCAAGTCTACATGTCTCCTGGACTATAGTTAATGAAAAAATAGAGTTAAAATAATAACAATTCACAATAATTTAGCCTCTTTTACTGCTTGCAAGTTACTGGTATCTGAATAAGCAGCAATTTCTTCACATTGATTCATTTTAAAAATGGATTTAATAAAATCAGTTTAGATTTTTTTTCTTCTCTATGGATCAGTTGCACATTAGTATTTACTAGGAGTATCAAAGGGTAGCCATGTTAGTCTTAGTCTGTATCCACAAAAACAACGAGGAGTCTGGCAGCACCTTAAAGACTAGGTGCCAGTATTTATATTCAGATTTTGAGCTGTGTTACTGGAGTTTGATTTGTCAGATAAGTAACATAGCAATATGCCTGTTCGCTGATTGGAACAGCATGTAAATTACTTGTACCAAATATACTTATGCATGGAAATTTAAAGTTTGGTTTAGGCATATACTCATGCACGTGACTTTCCACAAACACTTGTGCCACTACACAAAGAATGCAAGTATGAATGAAATTAATTCATTTAAAAGCTCAAGTGAATGGTTACAGTTTGGGGTGGGGGAGTCTGTTTTGCACTTTCCATCCAGTTCTTTCTCAGAATATGGCTTATTGGTTGACTCTCCATTTTTATGGGATGCTTACTGGCTATGTGGACTAGCTAGTAAGGACTCTTTGGGGGTAGCTGATCTTCAAAGTTGTTTGATCTTTCCCATCATTGTGATCCATAATGGGAACATGGGAACACAGCCTAAATCAATACTTCCTGGCCTTGGCAAAGCCAGCCAATGAGACCTCAATGTATTCCACGCTTGCAGTACCCAAAGAAAGAGTACATACCAACCCAAAGAGACATAAGGATGTTTAAAAGGAATTTACTGTAGCATGCATCTCCTCTAATTTCATTATGTTTCTGATGCCAGTTGAGAGGAATTGTTTATATACTGTAGTTCTAATAGCGGTTTATCTTCCAGAAAAATGATTTCAAATACTTCCTTCTAAGCCATTTTTCAAGTGAAACATCCAAGAGTGATGTTTTAATCCTATCTGGAGATACACTGAAATGTTTTTATCCACATATATTAACTCTTCTATATTGGTGTGTCTGACAATCAGACACATTTGTGGTCATTTTTCAATGATGCTCAGAGTATGGCTCTGACCTGGCTTACACTGGCATAAATGTGGCTCATGGAAACCTTGATCCCAACTGGCAGAGGTCAAATGGGATGCATGGAGTTTTACAGAAATCTGGTGAGTCAAATATATGCAAAATAATCCACAAAAGGGTAGTATGTAAGGTCCCTACCAAGAGCCAGTTGCCCACTGCACATTATAATCATTGCAAAATGTATGTGAGGATAATATTTAAGAAGTTATCTATCTATGCTGTAAATTATGTTTTAAGTTAAGGTAGGTAATAAGCAAATGACATTTATCAGACAGATTCCATGCAAGCAGGAGGTAACAAACGTCTATCTGTGTTTGATCATATGTACACTCAGCACTCTGTCTCACAATGGATGCCTGTTTGTTTACTCAGCCAATTTCAAATCAAGAGGTTATGACATTTTCCATATAAGAAATTTACAGGATGAAATAAACAGCAGGAGGAGATCTTGTCTGTAAGTAAAGGCAATGGATTTGTGTTGACTATCTGGGGTCAGAGGTATACCCTGCAACTTTTCTTGATGAGGCATGTTGGCAGTGTGACTTGTCTCAAATGGAAGATCACAGCCAAGCCAAGCTGTAGAATGTGTGAGCATTGCTCTATAAGACATGAAAGTATCTAGTTAAACAAGTCTTGGTTCTAGAATGTATGTTAATTTAAACTATTTGTTTCCAATATTTTTATTTGCCATCATTTGAATGTCTAAAATTTATTAAATAAACTTTTCATATCTCAATGCTATGTGTTAAGCGAAATGGTGACCAGGCCAGGGTTGGACTCTCCAGGGTGATGCTCACAGGGCTTGGATTGGACACTCCAGGGAGATGCTCATATGGCTTTGGTGTTGGATCATGCCTATTGATAATCTGCAGAGGAACAGTGGCACCTGTGCAAGCTGAGAAGGGAGTGATTATTTTGCCTGGAGCTAATGGTATCAGGGGGCTGACCCCTGGCAGGCACAGACAAGAGTTTCTCACACTAAGGGCAGGGGCTATCCTATAACCATGGATACCTAGGGGAAGTGCCACAGTAAATCAGGAGTAACTCTACTGAAGCTAATGGAATTCCATGTGTGTAAAAATAATGAGAGATCAGAATTAGACTCTCAGTTAGGGGTGACTATGCAGCCTGAGTTCATACTTACTTGTGAGGTAAGATTTCAGTGATGCTACTAGTTGATGATCTCTTGTTATGAGGGGATGAAAGTGGTGATCTTTGCAGTCCAATAACTTTACATTACTTTCCTTCTTTGGGCAGGTCTTCACTATCCGCCAGATCTGCAGATAGTGATCAATCTAATTTAATGATATGGCTGATTTACCAGTATACGTGCCCTGTGTGGTTGACCGAAGATAGACCTCAAAAGAAAATCTTGAATCCAATACTCTTGAACTTCACAGAAGTTCCAGATCCAAACTCTGAAAGTCTGCTTCTCTTCTTGCATACACCAATCTTACATGGGGAATACAGCTTATACCAGGATGAGAGGAGAATCATACCTCAAAGACTGGGCAAATCTGTAAAATTGACAGGTATAACATAAAAGTAATCAGTAATCTTACTTTCTGAGGCAGTCATCAGTGAATCCTAAAGGATTAAAGTATGTTTTTTTTTCAGATTCAGCAACCGGTATTTTGTAGTACAGTAGATCACTTTATCAAAGTAATTTAAACCTCTATACTAAGTAGATAATCAAACAGTGCCTACTAAACTTTCTACTTATGAATTTCAAATTAATTTTTAATTAATATCTTACATTACTTTGGCTTTTATGCAATTACATAATAAATTATTCATTTTTTGATGTTATGTTTTAGACAGATGTTAAATCAAAGAAGTTAATGATTAAATAGATTTTAATAGATTTACCACTATAGTCTTTACTCACTTTAAAAATATTTTTGATTGAATTTGGTGCTCATGAAAGTGAGGGGCTGAGAACCACATTTTTCAAAGGCACCCTTACCAGCCTCGTACTTTGATCACATAGTTCTGTATGCACCACAAATTATATTCCATAAACAAAATTTTAGATTAAAATGAATTAAGATTCATTAAGTGTGACATCCCCCAATGCAAACTCTTTAAGTGAGAAAATGCCAAGTTATGGGACATCTCTTCCTCTTGCCATTTTGTTTAACCCCCGCTTCCTTCACAAGAAAATTCCTTCTGCCTCCAAACAATAAATACACACATTAAACTTTAATCTCCCTACAGTATTGGTCAAATCTTAAACTGCAACCTTTCTTTGGGCATTATGCTAGCTGGCATAGCCAAAGCTTGACATTGGTCTTGCCATGCTTCTCCTCCAACACAGACAAATGTGTGATTACATGGGGTAGCAAATGGTTGGTAACATCAGTTTTACATCAGAGCAGTGGTCAAGGATCTATCTCAACAATATCTATTTGCTTTGGAGAGAGTGGACCTGATTGATATTTTGTGTGACTTCATTGGCATGTGTGCTAATAGTACTTATTTTCTGTGGATGGAAATGGAAGGAGAATAAATCCCAGGATGTTCACTTGTCCACCGCTGTATTGCAGCTGTCTCTGGGGCAAAGGGCAGCATACAGAGGAATTGCCTGATGGAACTGACAACACTGCATTCTAAAACCATCTGAGCTTTCACTGCCACCAATAGTTAGGATCTCATTTCTCGAGTCTCAGGTACTCTTGACTTCTGCTTGATACAAAATCTGAAGGGGAAAGATGAAAGTGCAAAGATGACATTATACAGCTTTTGAGTATGCAGTTGTAGCTACAGCCCCCAGTAGAAGTTAAAACAGTCTCAGAACTGTTCTAACCTATTCTCAGCTTTCTGTTGCTTTGAGGGGCCATTGACTACTGGAAATAACTGGAGCACAAAGGCACTCTAGACATGATCACTTTCCCCAGTCTTAGCCCCCAATGCCAGGAGCCAAGAAGCATGTATATGGCCATGGCTTAGGTTGTATGCCACTCTAGAATTCCACCTCTACGAGAGGAATTGCCACATAGCCAGTTAAGTTGGATTTATAGACATACCACACAACTGGAGCGGAATGAATGGTCATAGCAGAAACTAGAATTAGGCCCTCCATTTTCTGTGTAATCTTTGAGATGGCACTAGTGGTTGGGCACTATCCTTATCATCATCAAAAGGGCAATAAATCATGCAGGGGGAAGTGTTCCACCTTCAAGAACTGCCAGCCCCACCTTCTGCAGCACCTTTCTGTATCAAAGTAACTGTATAAGAAAGATCATTCATCCAAATAATTTGGAAACAATACTGAAACTGGGAAAGCAATTATATATGATATCAAGCACAAACCTACCAGTAGATATTAAATCTTGCTGCCTAAAACATTCTAGACACATTCAGGCTTTTTTATTTAATATTTTCCTTTGATCTTCAGAATTTGTTTTGAGATACACCTTAATTCCTTTTCACATGTACAACTATGAAAGTGAATTTGCAAGTACCTTTGCCTTGAAGTATGCAGTCCATGTGGAAGGATAATACTTTTCACAATTAAATGCAATTAGCAGTATGTTAAGTGACATGAGGGGTAAACACTGCTGTCTTCTATTTGAAGACGGTTTAGTTTCTTCCATTTATATTATGTCAACACAAAATCCATTTTGTTGCTTTAGAAACTTCTCACAAAAAAGAGGGAAAAGATATTCTTCACTACCAGTACAGAAATATATACTCTCCCACAGATATTCAGTATTGTGCTCTTTATGAAAATATACATGGATTCTTGTGTTTGTCTGATGAAGACATCTGATGCTTTTTGTTTATTGAATAGAGGGAGTCAAACTGACATCTCAAAACTGAATGCTCCCCACATTTGTTGTTGACAGGAATCCAAACCCGGATTTTGATCCAAATTCTTCAGCAGCATCTATTTCAGTAAACAACTGACTCTAATCATCCAACAACTTCACAACCTGACACCTCTCCATTTATGATCTGGCTGGCTTATCTTAAATGAATTGTAGCATACATACTACACTGATGACACCTCGTAACATATTGACCTAATAATGTATTGGTTGTCCCTACCATTTTTGAGAACTGGAGATCATATTTAAAATGCATCCTGCTCTATTTAACTCTGTGGAATGACTCATCTGCAGAGAAACAGTTTGATTTTATATTTAAAGAATATTTTGATTGCATGTTTAAATAGTATAGGCTAGAAGACTAAAAGATGGATGTTGATAAATTGGAGAATTCAGAGATGAGACAAAACAATGATTAAAGTATTGAAAACATGCCTTATAATAATAGATTCAAGCAGCTCAATCTGTTTAGCTTAACAAAGAGAAGGTTAAAGAGTGACTTGATCACAGTTTATAAGTATCTACATGGGGAACAAAAATTTGATAACAACGTTCTTCAGTCTCTCAGAGAAAGATATAACAAGATCCAAAGGCTAGAAGTTAAAGCTAGACAAATTCAGTCTGGAAATAAGGCATATATTTTTAATGAGGGTAATTAACTGTTAGAACAATGTATTAGGGACTGTGGTGGATTCTCCATCCCCAGCAATTTTAAAATCAAGATTGGATACTTTTCCAAATGACATGTTCTATTCAAATAAAAATTAATTCAGGTAAATTTTATGGCCTCTGTTATACAGGAAGTCAGATTAGATAATCACTGTGGTTCCTTCTGGCTTTATTAACTATTAATCTCAATCAACCCTTTGTTTCCCTGAGTGGAAAGGTCTCCTATTTGGCTGGGAATGGAAGCAATGTTATCTCCATGGCTTCATCAATCCCTCCTTGGAAACACATTTACTTCACATGATTGAACTCCACAGGTTTTTTGAGTTGGGGGGAGCAGGAGGAGCAACTCATCATGGCATTATCTTTCATAGAGAAGGGAAATAACTCCCTTTGTCTTTACCTGCCTCCTTACCAGTGTGTGTTTTGGTGCAGGTTGTTTAACGAATAGCAATAATCACTCAAGAGATTTTCTGCCAGAAGGGAAGAGGGACAGTGGAACTCTATGGAGGTGATGATTCTATGTTCCCTCATGGGTCCCCAGTTTCTTCAAGTTTCAGAGGCCTCATAGTATTTCTCTCAGAGCCCTCCAACTCCTTGATCCTGAGGGAAAATGAAAAAGAAACATTATGAAGTCAATCTCTCGGATCTCACTGGCCCTCTTAGTATCCATCACGCATATCTCAACAAGATGGTATATTTTGACCAATAATATGTTGAATTTCTATAGCATCTTTCATCCCCAGATTTTGTCCATAGTGATTTTCAATTATTAATTCAGTTCCACAGTACTCCTCCATGGATAAGGATTACAAAAACTTGTGCATGCATGCATGCGCGTGCGCACACACACACACACTCAAAGCTGTACAAAAGTTTCTGTTCTTTTCCACAGATTTCACACATTTACATTTTGCACTTTGTTCTGGGCTATTTCAAGATGCAAGAATTTCAGCAAAATGGATACCCAAAACAACCAAAGTCTGAAAAGTCCTAAAATTTGCAGTGTGAAAGGTTTTTAATTTGAGAGAAAGCTCAGTCTACACAATTTCACAAACTGAATGCCTTTCAGTTGAAATAATCAAAATGAAATGATAAACCTTGGATATGGTGGATGATTTTCATTTTCCTCTTGAATTTTTTAGTTCATCTCCTCATAGGGATAGCTTCTCTGACTGCTGAAAATACAGCCACCTTGAACTGCATCTGTCTAAGAGTGCATAGCACAAGAGTTTAGGAGAAGAAGAGAAGAATAATATTGTATCTTATTAAAACTGCACTGGGGAATTCATACGTAAAATTTCAGTGGGAATTTGGACAAATCTGTGACGAAGGTCAGAAAGTTATGTATCATTGCTGCTATGTTATAAATTTATTGTCATAATTATTGTTATTATGTAATTATTTTTATTACACTGTTGTACCTTTTATGATTAAATTCGAACTGGTGAAAAGATTTTCAACATAGCAGTTACCCACTGAAAATGCAATTCTATATAAATCAACACATTTCACAAGAATGTGTCTATTTTGATGAAATTTTCTGTGGGGAAAGGTCAAAAAAATTGAATGTATTGTTATAATTTATTTAGCTGAGACTTTTATATTAAAACATAGATTTTATCATATTATAGCAATACTATATAATATTTATAATATATAGTATACTGTAGAACCCCTATTTTGTGAATTTATTAGGGACTTATTTCATGAAAATGAAAAATTAATAAAATTGAATATCTCAAAATTACAAGTCAATATATTAATCATTCAATGATAGTGTACATAATAACTGGCAACTAATGTGTTCAGTATGCCTGATTTTTCTTTGTTTGAGAGAACTGCATCTCTTCTTTGCTATCAAACCTCTCAGGTCTTTTTAAGCCTATGCATCTACTGGACCACTGACTGAAGGAATGAAATCGCATTTGGCAGCAGAAAAATGACTTTGGCATTAAAAACATAATGGTTTATATAATGTATCATTTTTAAGACTGATGTTCATAAAACTGTGGTTTAATATAAACACAGATTTGAAATGTTTCAGCACTATTAAACCGAAACTTTCCAATGGCCCTGAATTGAATTTTTTTCACAATTTTCACGTTTTGGAGAATTTCAGCTTTTTGTTCCAACTGAGAATGAAAATAGATTTTAAAATGTCACTATTTCCCACAGAATGCAAATGCCAGTTCCTGGTCAGCTATAAATAAAATCATATTTCACAGAATAATTCACTTTGAACCAAACCTCAAAATCAGCTTTCAGCCTAAGTGACCCATGTGGGGCATCTCCACCACACTGTGAAGAAAAATCTTCATCCTCTGGTAGGATCATGTCAGTGAGAATGGCTGATGGATCTACCTATCCCAAACACTGCCATAACCCTTTTCACATGCTGAGGTATATGGACCACAAAAGAGAAGAACTCTAAAGCACACAGGAAATGTAGACCCTAACCATAAATTCTCCAAAGTTTCACCACCTCCTTTCTTTAATAGAATCACAATAGTTCTGCTGGGTTTTGGCTCTTGATGGCCACTGGGATTCTTTCTGGATCCACACATCAGTGCTACAGCCCAATGAAAAAGACATCAGCACTTGATGACTCGAATCATGAGACTCTTGTGATATCCCAAGCAAAGACCTGATTGAAGAGCCAACAAAAGACATTCCTGGATTCTGCCTTCCCCATATGCAGTAGACTGCACTTAACCATGTTTAGATAATGCACGGAAGATATGGATCTCTCATCCACAAATGGAAGATCAAAGAATCACCAAATTGTGACTGTGGTGAGGTATAAACTATGTGACACATCACAGACAATTGTCCCAGTCACGCTTACAGTGGTGGAATAAGGGGAATCTGTCTAATTACCCCAGAAGCAGTAGAATGGCTTTTGAACTTCAATATTCAATTACAATCTAACTTGTTACTTTTCCAATGTCATATAAAAGAAGAAGAAGCTGTTCATTGGGTAAAGGCAGGTAGAATTTGGCCCTGTAAAGCAGATGTTTGCTATCAAATGAATTGCAATTTCAACAGTGCAGTGCAGGGAAGTAACATGATTCCTACAATAGCTGAGTTCAATATAAGCAGGCTCCTTCAAAATAATTATTACTGTGCCTCTCAACTTTGAAATGCAGTGAAAATATGTCAAGGAATGTTGGTGAAAAGAAAAGTAGGAAATGACTCAGGAAACTGTAAAATGAAGCACTTTTGAATGAAGAAAGCATTTTACCATTATAACCAATTCATCTTCATTCCTGAAGGTACATTATCATAAATATTGCTTATATGACTGCATCTATTCTGACAAGCTTTCCAAACCAAATCCATTATCTTCAGAATCTGGTCCTTAGTTTCACTTTAACATTTCTCCATATCATGAGAGAAAAAAGTAACTGTTCATACTATATATGCTGTGGATTTGATTACACATGTACTTTGGTTACCAGAAAAATCCATTCTAATGAAATCCCTTTACTAAACAATGTGATTTTTAAATAGTTTCTCTTTGGACCCATACCTGAAAAAGATTCAGAATGAGGCAGGAAAATGTCCTTGCCAGATGGAAATTTTGCTGATGGGCATCAAGAATACAGTGAGGTAGAAAATTCTCTAGTCTCTTTATATTCCTCTCCTACTGCACACTGCTTTTGATTCTGCTACAAGATCCTTACAACTGAAGATGAATATGCTGTTACAAAAGGTAATGATGAACTTGCCACATAAACTGATGATATAACATTTTCTTAGTGCAGCCTAAGAATTTTCATAAGTTTCTTTGTCCAATATGAAACCTTCATTAGTGCTGTTGGGAATCAAACTCCCCACTTGAAAGAATATGGAAATGCTAGCAAAGGCTGTGGCAAGATTTAACATGAAAGTGAAGTGAAGATTTAGAGAATTAACAGGAAATTGTCTAACACTCCATTCTTCAAGAAAAGGTATGATATAATCCTGCTGTCTTTATTATCAGGCTCCAAGCATCATTCTCAGTGGGTTGAAACTTTGTTTACTTTTTAATTCAATCTACCTCTTCCACCTACAGCTAGATGCTGGCAGGAAGCCTTGAGAGTATTTAAACCTTCAGATATCAGTCTAGAAATGAACAGCAGTGTGTTGTACTGCAATAAACACTAATAAACCTTGTTTTGGAAATAATCACTGTATCAGAGGAAAGCACTGAAGAAGGAACTAGAAGTAAGGAGCAGAAGAAAGGTTGCTCTCATGATTTTTATTTTTTATTCTGGAATTATGATACCTGCTAAGAATGACACCAAAATGTACACTTACATCTCAGTCTTTTTGAACCGCAAAGAAACTTTTTCCTACCGGTACAGTTTGCCCATAGTTGGCCAGGTGTGGAGTTGTACACACAACTAAGACCAAAAAGAATTTGAAATTGAGTCAGACAGGAATGTTCCACTGGGATTCACTCCAAACACAATATCTTCGGGACGCAAATATCACATGCTTTGAAAATGTTATTCTAACATTAATTCAGATGGATTGATCACCACCAGATATAAACTGGCATTGCTCTATTAACTTAATTGCAACTATGCTGATTTTCTGCAGCTGAAGATCTAACCCAACATGTGGAATGAAAGAAGACAGACAACCCTGTCCAAGTAAACCCAGGCTTGTTAAAGCCTGAGTCAATTAAGAATACCAGTGTCATGCTGTTTGGAGTGGCTCATGAACAAAAATACCTACCTCAGGGCAGGATGCTAAGAAGCAGGACCCAAACCAGTTGTGAGTTCTGTAGTTAGATTTCACCAACGAAACTAGAAGTGTAAACTCCTCAGGCACTGCAGAGCCTTAAAATGGAATCACACACAGTACCATTGGGCATTCTGATGTATCTTGCCATCCAGGCAATATTGACTCTGTGATAGATACTCACTTTACACCACAGATCACAAAATATTCATGTTGCCCTCAGTCCCAAAGAACCAGTCCCTAAGCCCAAGTCAACTTGCACCTTAGATCTCACAAAGACAAGGCTTGTAGACAATTCTGTAATAAACCAACTAAAGGTTTGATATCTAGGAAGAAGAAATTAGAGTTATTTACAAGATTAAAGCAGGTATCATTCACACACAAAAGTATTACAGTCTTAAATTTCAAATGATAATACTAACTTTTATAACAAGCACTTTATATGTGTTTAGGGCTAACCCAAAATAGACAGCTGGGGACTCAGACTTAGACTTTAAAGTCAGAAGTGATTATCATGACCATCTACTGCGTCCTCATGCACATTGCAAGCCACAGAACCTCACTCATCCACTCTTGAAATAGACCCCTAACATCTGGCTGAGCTACTGAAATCCTCAAATCATGGCTTAAAGACCTCAAGTTACAGAGAATTCACCATTTACACTAGTTTAAACCTGAAGTGACCAGTGCCCCATTCTGCAGAGGAAGCAGAAAATTCCTTCCTGGCCCCAAATATGAAGATCAGTTAGACCCTAAGCATATGGGCAAGACCTACCAGGCAGATATCTGGGAAAGAATTCTCTGTAGCAGTGTTTCCCAGACTTGGGACACCACTTGTGTAGGGAAAGCCCCTGGCAGCCTGGGCCAGTTTGTGTACCTGCCCTGTCTGCAGGTCCGGCCGATCGTGGCTCCCACTGGCCGCTGTTCACTGCTCCAGGGCAATGGGAGCTGCTGGAAAAGTATTTTGAAATGGAAATTAAATTATACATTCATGTAACTTTTGAATTTTAAAGAACAAACAATAAATGTAACATGACAACAAATTACATTTCTAAATCAAACAACAAATACTGTATATGGTACGGTTACTAATTTTAATAATTGAATTCATCTGAGACCTTTGCATATATTCACCCTTCCCCACTTAGCTGAGAATTTTATTATTTTTTTTAAGATAAAGGAGCATTTTTATTACTGCATCTATTAAGCTGATATGTAATTCTAAGAAGATCATTTAATTTCTCAGATAATAAAAAATAAAATCCTCTTTGTTTATACATGCAAGACCTATTTATTAAGGGCTAGAGTCTTCCACCCTTACTCACTGAGTAATTTCTTACTCTGCAACTGCTAAGCTTGGTTTCAGTGGCATGTCTCATGGAGTAAAACAATGTAAAAGGACTGCTTCTGCCTCCCCAAGAGTGAAATTAATTTCCCTCACACAGAACTCCTATATAAATGCAAAGTGCTGGGATAGTTGAACTGGCTAAGTCTACAGCCCCAGTCCAGGACCATGGTGTATTCATTATGTTTTGGCCACTGGATTAATATAAAATCAGATCTAGAGGCTCCTCCTCTACCTGGTTAACATCCACACCAGCCTATCAGGTGTAGCATTTACGGCTTCTCTAGTGCACATGAGTTGCTAGTAATCCCATTAAAAGTAACTCCATGCGAGGCCTTCTCAAGTACCTCAAAACTGTTGAGGCAAAAATGTTGCAAGTTGTTTTGTACCCTACACAACAATAGATACATTTCATTTTTATTAAACTAAACAAACTGGATAAAATTTTGACTTTGAACAGTTTTAATGGCAAATCTAAAACAATTAGATGATTAAAAAACTCTCTCTCTCAAAAAAAAAACTAATAAAATAATACATATCTATCAATCCATACAATGGGAGAAGACAGTATAATCACAATAATATGGGGGAAAAATATTTAAAGAAACTTCCCCGTAGCTAGTCAAATGAAAAGACACTAATTCATGATGATGCAAGAAAGATGCAGCATAATTTCATTGAGAATTTCCCATACTTTCAAAAAAACAATTCTAAACTCCATCAGATTAAATACCTAAAATTTGTGCTCCAAGAAGTAAGGAAAATCAGATTAGTAGCTTCAAAAAATTATAATCTTTTAAAGTTGTTTCTGGAAGCTTTGGGGAAAAAAGAATTAGACTTCATCAAAAACTGTAAAAAAAACCACAACCTTATTTCTTATCTTCAGAAACAATCTGAAGCTTCATGAGATAAAACATTGTCATATGAGCACCTGTTTTATCACCACCTTCTTTTAAGGATTTAGGATCTAATCCAAAGCCTGTTAAAATCAACAAGATACTTACCATAGAATTCAATGAGTTATGGATGATACTCTTAAGCCTCAAATTATGAAATTATATTTCCCTTCTAAGATTGGAGAAATGTAAATCACGTGTATTAGACTTTTTGTTTGACACATTTATATTAACCAGAAAGGGATCAGATCTAGAGCTGGTGGAAAAAAGTTTTCACATCTCTGGAAATTTTGTGAGATTTTGAAATTTTTTTCCCCATCAAGAGTTGGGAAGAAAAGTGAAACTTTTTTACAAAAATTGTGAACTGACAATATAAATTAAAAAAAAAAAACAGTTTGGATAAACAAAATGTGTTGCTTTAACATTTTCATTATTTTTTTTTAATTTCAACTTTTAATTTTTTTTTTTACTATAAGCAGCTTAAATTTTTAAACAAAAAGTCAACAAACTCATATGAAACCAAAACAAAAGTTGTTTTTTGTTTTTTTTCATTTCTATATATGTCAAAATGGGACATTTTGACAATTTCTAAATTTTCCTCTGAAAATATTTCAAAATGAAAAAATTGCTGAAACTGACCCTTTGCCATGAAAAGTTTTGGTTTCAAAAATCAGCACTTTCCAGGGGGAAAAGTTTCATCAATTTTTTTTTTCCGACCAGCTCTAGTGAGATCCTTAGCTGCTGAAATCAACGTAGTTCCCCTGAACTCAATTGATCCTCAACACTTCAGTTGATCTGAAGATCTGGCAAAAATTCTACAGACATCTCCGATTGCAACCTGATACAACAGGACAAGAAACAAATAATTAAAGACCTGTTAGAGGTTCTACAGAGGTTTACATGTTTCACCTACTACATTTTGAATTAGTTCTTGCAAGGAGAGAATAGGGTCATTTCCCTTCGCTCTGAATTTATTCTTAAGACCTTCTGGCCTCTGGCTCAACATAGTTTTGTCTTGAACTCCTTACTGACAAGACGTTATTCAGTATGGTTTTCATTTGAACTATATTGTTGTTAAATATTAATACTGCTCCTACAAATGAAACAAGGCTTTTCAATTTTCTCCAGAGTTGTCTTTTTTAATTGTGGGGAAATCTCATTTTGTTTCTTTAAAATAAAAAAAAAAGTGAATGCAACCACTCTTCCTCAAGAATAAAGAACTTCATCCCAGCAATAACATTAGACTGTTGTGAATGGGGGAGCATCATTTCAGGTGACATATTATTCACTGGGGTGTACTTGCCATCTCCTGTAACAATAGCTTGGATATATTGACCCATTACCATTTGTTTCTGTTGTTTTAGCTTCTTGAGTGACCTACAGATTCTCGGTCCCATTTGACACCCAACCCAACCTCACAAATAAACAAACAACAAACAAACAAACAAACCTCACCCAGGAGGCCAAAAAGAAGAAAAACTTAAAACAAACAAACTAATCCAACCAAAACTGAAAAAGCTTCAATGCATTATATGCTGTGGGATAATACAAAGAGCAAACATTTAAAATAAGTATCAAGGAAATTTGGCACAAATATTCCCTGAAGCTGCAAACATGTAAGTAAGTGTATAATTTTCAAACCATGTGGCTCAAGTTTCATAAATGGTAAAATGTTTGCAGGATAGGGACCTTAGCTGATCTCTAAACTATAAACTTATATTGGTATAACTACATCTCTTAGGGATGTGAAAAAGCTCCCATAAATATAGCTACTGCCTCTCAAGAAGGTGGATTAAGTACGCCAACAGGAAAAGTCCTCCCACTGGCAGAAAAGTATCTTCACTAAAGCTGCTGCAGTGTGCGAAGACAAGCCTTTACTTTAAGAAAAGATGGTTTCTTTTAACTCCTCTCACACAGGTTGATGCTTTTGATAGGGTTAGGTACCATGTTCCCTGCCAGTGAAGCACTGGAATGGGTTATCTAGAGAGGTGGTAGAATCTCCTTCCTTTGAGGTTTTTAAGGCCCAGATTGACAAAGCCCTGGCTGGAATGATTTAGTTGAGGTTTGCCCTGCCTGAGCAGGTGGTTGGATTAGAAGACCTCCTGAGGTCTCTTCCAACACTAATCCTCTATGATTCTATGAATCAAACCGCCAAAATTGTGCATGTGATTTCATTAGGGTTTCTGGATTTAGAAAATCTGCCCAGTCTTACCAAATATCTAGAATGAATCATTTCAGAATCTTTTTTATCCATTGTATCACTTTCACCAGAAAAAAGAAATCCATTTTTTAAAACCAATGGAAAGTGAACATTCACCAGATTCTCCTTGCAGGCAAAATGTATGCATTATTTTGATAATCGATGACACAAGGCTTGCCAAAGCACATGAACGAAAAAGACAATTCTTAACTCTGTCTAAAAAGTATAGATATCTAAAGCAAACATGTAATATCATTCATTGTACTCTCTCTTTTATTCTTATTAATACTTGAAGAATGAATAAGCAAAATAAAACATGCCAGAAACTTGGATTTGGGTTTCCCATATCAAAGGTGAATGCACTGAACTATTGGCTATTTTGAGGTCTGAATCCCCACACAAAATGCCATCTTGAGAAACCTTCCCAATGAAAATTTAGTAGAAATGGACAATTTCCTGAGAAAAGTTTTGCTTTTAATAAATCTGCATTTGCTGATAAAAAATATTTAACAAAAAAATTCCCAACCAGCTCCAACAGGAATGTCCAGTCTTTCTATTCTGAGGAAACTACAAAACCCTGCAGAGTTTGAGGATCTGTTTAATTTAAAAAAAATAACAAGTTTTTAGCTTTCCTTCAGTTCTCACTAACATCAGTGAGCTTCTTAACCACAGAAGCTGCCAGCTTCTCTTCAGGGCTTAATAGAAAGTCTTTGGCGGCACACAAATCAGTGCAGAAGATATAATGATTACTGCTGTCACACAACTCATTTTTAAATGTGAAATCTGACTGTCTTTTGTTTGGTGCACTGCATGCCAGAAACCCAGTTTTTCATGTGATCAAGGACACATTGATGGATAGTGCTCCATATGGCATTAAATTAAGTGCTTCTTAAAGGCACCTTTAAAGGAAACTATTACTGAACTAATGATGTGCAAGTGATTGAACTTGTTCACTTCCCATCTCTCTGATGTCATTCAGATGAACCATTCTTTTTACAAGGAGACAATGACATGTGGCTGTCAGCTAATGGAAGCAGACTTTGGCCTGGTATGTATCTGTCCTTCTAGTTTTAGCAAAGTTGCCTATATTCAATTTTTAATAATAGCTAAGAGTTTAAAAAAAGAAAAATTAAAGAATGGCATATTTCTCTCAGAATAAACTTTCTGACACTCCAGACTCTTGAGCAAAGACTTTAGTATTAATGTATCTAGGACATTTAAAGCCATGATACGCCCACATCTTGTATTCTGTGTGCAGATGGGGTCACCCCATCTCAAAATAGATATATTGGACTTGAAAAAAGTTCAGAAAAGGGCAGCAAAAAATATTAGGGATACAGAACTGCTTCCGTATGAGAAGAGATTAATAAGACTGGGAGTTTTCAGCTTGGAAAAGAGATGGCTAAGGGGAGATATGATTGAGGTCTATAAAATCATGACCGGTATAAAGTAGATAAGGAAGTGCTGTTTACGACTTCTCATAACACAAGAAATAGGGGTCAACAAATGAAATTAATAGGCAGCAGGTTTTAAAAATAAAGTGAAGTATTTCTTTACACAACACACAGTCAACCTGTGGAACTCCTTACCAGAGGATGTTGTGAAGGGGTCAAGACCAAAACAGGGTTCAAAAAAGAACTAAATAAATTCATGGAGGATAGGTTCATCAATGGCTATTAGCCAGGACGGTCAGGAATGGTGTCCCTAGCCTTTGTTTGCCAGAAGCTGGGAATGAGCGACAGGGAATGGATCACTTGATGATTACCTGTTCTGTTCATTCCCTCTGGGGCACCTGGAACTGGCCACTGTTGGAAGACAGGATATTGGGCTAGATGGACCTTTGGTCTGACACAGTATGGACATTCTTATGTTCTTATGTACTGCAACCCCTCTTCATATTGCATCTATCAATACCTCTCATGTTATACACCTCTACCCCAATATAATGTGACCCAATATAACATGAATATAACATGGTAAAGCAGTGCTCGGGGGGCGGGGGGTGGGGGGCAGGGCAGTGCACTCCAGTGGATCAAGACAAGTTTGATGTAACACAGTTTCACCTATAATGCAGTAAGATTTTTTGGCTCCCAAGGACAGCGTTATATCAGAGTAGAGGTGTATATGGTATTAGTAAAACTATTAGATTGTGAGAAAGAACTAGAACCAGACAGATAAGAAAAGGAGCTTGAGGTGCTTTGGCTGTTTTTTATTTCAATCAGAAAAGGTACTTTGAGGTTAAGGCTCCTGACTGGGAATAGACCTTGCTGGAACATTTTCAATTAAATGAAATTTCCCCAAATATTCTGTTTTGTTGAGGCCAAAACATTTCCCAGAGACATCACTTCTGATTGGAAAGAGTGACGTGACTGGGTCTTTCTGCAGATCTTGGAGAGATCACTGACTCCTTCTTCTGCAATTGCTAGCTCTGCCTGCTCTCAGGCAGAGTTAGTTCAGTGCTGCTAAGTGAACTTCAGTACTGCAACGAACCCATCAAGAAGGTGAAAGAGTACCAGGGGATGTCTAATGAACCTTGTGAGTATTGGAAATTAGGTCTGACCTGGCCAAGCTTTTGCTTATCTTGAGAAGCTAAGCCTCCTCCTATCCATACCCCAAAAGGTTAAATCTTGGCCTGTTGATGTCAATGGCAGTTTTACCCCAGAATTTAACCCCAGATATGTATTTCAGTGTTTCCAACTCTCACCATTTTATTGCATGTCTCATGTTATTTGGTGACTTCATTTAAGCCCTAGATCCTGGGGTAATGTTGTCATATGATAATCTCATTTTTTTTCTTTAAAAAAGAGTTTCAGGCTCTCAAGATTGAAAACATATAACCTAAATTCTCAAACATCAGATTGTAAAGGTTGTGGACCTCTTGGGACATCTACACGGCTTATGTGCAATGCGAGGGAGGAGCCAGTGGTAGTGATACATGAAGGTATGAATGACACAGGGAAAGGCAGTAGAAAGGTCCTGATATAATAGGCATCACAGAAACTTGGTGGAATGGTGATACTAAATGTGACACTGTAATACCAGAATACAAAATATATAGCAACGACAGAGTATTCGACCTGTTGTGGGTGTGGCACTATATGTGAAAGAAGGAATAGAGTCAACTATAGTAAAAATCTTAAATGAACCAAACAGTACTAAAAGATCATTCAGGGAAGACAGTGCCATTGTGGAGAAGCTAAATGAATTCTTTGCATCAATCTTCACTGTAGAGTGTGTGAGGGAGATTCCCACACGTGAGCCATGCTTTTTAGCTGATAAATCTGGGGAATATTTCCAGATTTAGATGTCAAAAGAGGAGTTTTGGGGGAAAAAATGTGAACAGGAATAAGTCACTTGCACAGATGGTATTCACCCAAGATTTCTGAAGGAACTCAAATATGAAATTGCACAAATACTCACTGTGGTTTGTAACCTGTAACTTAAATCAGCCTCTGTACCAGATGACTGGCAGATTGCAAAGGTAATGCCAATTTTTTAAAAAGGCCTGAAAGGCAAACCTGGCAATTACAAGCCAGTAAACCTAACTGTAGCACCAGACTTACGGGTTGAAACTATAGTAAAGGACAGGATTATCAGATACATAGAAGAAGATGATATGTTGTGAAAGAGTCAACTGGCTTTTGTAAAGGGAAATCATGCCTCACCAATCTATTAAAATTCTCTGAGGGCCTCAATAAAATGTGGACAAGAATGATCCAGTGGATACCAAAGTACTTCTCAAACTGGGGCCGTCGCTTGTGTAGGAAAAACCCCTGGTGGGCCGGGCCGCTTTGTTTACCTGCCCTGTCCTCAGCTCCAGCCAATCGTGGCTCCCACTGGCTGTGGTCAGCGCCAGCGCTTCCATTAGGTGACCCTAGGCAGTCACCTATGGCGCCAGGATTCGGGGGTGGCATTTTGTGTACTCCTCACTGGGCGCAAGGGAGCTTCTGGTTCCTCTCCCGTCGCACTGCCGAAGAAGGACCTTCTGCCGACATGCCATGGAAAACAGTGGCAGGCAGTTGATCAGATCATTGACTGCCGCTGTCATCTGTGGCATTTCGGCAGAGGGTCCTTCTTCGGTGGCGTGACGGGAGCGGAACCAAAAGCTCCCGCGCACACCGTGGGGAGCACACAAAATGCCGCCCCCTGAATTCTGCCTAGGGCACCAGAAATTCTGGTGCTGCTCCTGGTTGTGGTTTGCTGCTCCAGGCCAATGAGAGCTGCTGGAAGTGGCAGCCAGTACATCCTTGGCCTGTGCTGCTTCCAGCAGCCCCCATTGGCCTGGAGCGGTGAACTGCGGCCAGTGGGAACCACGATCAGCTGGACATGCAGATGAGGCAGGTAAACAAACTGGTCTGGCCTACCAGGGGCTTTTCCTACATAAGCAGTGGGCCCAGTTTGAGAAACACTGGGATACAGTGTACTTGAACTTGCAAAAGGTTTTTGACAAGAGCTCTCACCAAAGGCTCTGAAGGAAAGTAGGCAATCATTGGTTAGAAGAAATATCTTCTCATGGATCAGTAACTGGTTAAATAATAGAAAACAAAGTGTAGGAATAAATAGTCAGATTTCACAGTAGAGGGAGATAAACAGTGGGATCTTCCAAAGATCTGTACTGGGATCAGTACTGTTCAACATATGAACTGGAAAAAGGGGTACCCTGTGAGATGGCAAAGTCTGTAGCCCATAAAAAATTACTCAAGATAGTTAGTTCAAAACTGACTGCAAAGAGTTACAAAGTGATGTCACATAACTGGGTGACTAGGCAAGAAAAGAGCAGATGAAATTCAATGGTGATAAACTGGAAAACATAATCCCAACTACACCTACAAAATGATTGATTTTAAATTTGCTGTTACCACTCAAGAAAGAGATCTTGGAATCACTGTGGATAGTTCTCTAAAAAATGTCTGCTTCATGTTCAGTGGCATTCCAAACAAAACAAAACACCTAACAGAATATTAAGAACCATTAGGAAGGGGGTAGATAATAAGACAGAAAATATATTGCAGCTGTATATATATATATTCATGGTATGCCTGCACTTTGAATACCATATGCAGTTCTAAACCCCCCATCTCAGCAATATCAGTATTAGAACTGGAAAAAGTACAGAGAAGGGCAACAAATATGATTAGGGATATGGAACAGTTTCCATATGAGGAGAGATTAAAAAGACAGGGGCTATTCACTTTAGAAAGAGTCAGATAATGGGGGATATGATAGAGGTCTATAAAATGATGAATGGTGTGGAGAAAGTGAATAAGGAAGTATTATTTACCTCTTCATGTAACACAAGCACCAAGGGTTACTCAATCAACTTAATAGGTTGCAGGCTTAAAACAAACATAAGGAAGTACTTCTTCACATAAGGCACAGTCAACATGTGGAACTTGTTGTGAAGGCCAAAAGTATAGAGCTGGCTTCAATAAATAATTGGATAAGTTCGTGGAGGATAGATCCATCAATGGCTATTAGCCAGGATGGTCAGAGATGCCACGCCATGGTTGGGGCATCCCTAACTTCTGACTGGGGAAGCTGGGACTGGACAACAGTACGTTGGTCACTCGATAAATTTCCCAGTTCTGTCCATTGTCTCTGAAAAATTTGGCACCAACCACTGTTGAAAGAGAGGATAACGGGCCAGATGGAGAACCGGTCTGACCCAGGATGGTCATTTTTATGTTTTGAAAAAGAAATATTAGAAAAATCTAAGTTTTCAAGACAAAGTCTAATTTTTGGAGTCTCAAATAGTGATTTTGTATGTTTGTAGTCAATAGTATTGCTGTTTTATCACCTGCCCTCAACCAGTTCACTATGTTTAATATGGGAAGGAGGCTAAGTTGATTTTTATGATTATTCTGATGAGGGATGAAGGTACCAATCAACAATAGCATACTCTTGTAAGCTGAATTTCAAGCAAGTATTCATAGTTCTCACAGTTAATGATGTCTATAGATCACCTTGATTGAATTAGACTTGTCATGTTATTTTCCATTTTATTAGCTCTCTACCCTACCTAAATACTCTCACTGAAAGACCCATCATGTAACAATTCATCATATATATCAATACAGGACACTTAAGAATAAAATGAGCACCCAAAATGTATATGAAAACATTTCATTAACACACAGAGAGATTTTTTGCTTCCTGGGATCTCACAGTCCAGGGGCAGTTGAGGGTTAGGGTGGTTTAAAGCATTTTTTCCTTCCTCTTAATGGACCACTATCGGGACTGAAATGATCCTGAGTGTCATTTAAGTAGCCTTGGGGATCTGTGTAAATTATGGTAACCTAAACAGAGTTTGGTCAAATGTAACATACTCCTTGATTCATGTCCAGTCAGATCCTCTTGGCAGCAAATGAGGAAGTATGTTCACTTACTTCCTGACCCTACCGATCCCTTTGCCCCTTTAGGGTATGCTTACCTAACTCTCTTCTCCCCACACCTATGGCTTGTCTTCACATACAGTGCTGCAGTGGCACAAGTTCACTGGTGCAGTTGTAACACTTTACTGAAGATGCTACTATGTCAATGGGAGAGCTTCTGCCACAGGCATAGTTAATCCACCTCCCAGAGAGGTGGTAGCTATGTTGACATTGATATAGTGTTGTGTACACTGAGAGTTGACTGGCATAACTACGTCGCTCAGGGGTGTGTATTTTTCACACCTCTGAGCAACATAGTTATATCAACATAAATTTGTAGTTTAGACTTAAGATTGAGTTAGGTTCTGTGTGATGGGGTAAGGTGTGAGGTAGTATGGGCTTAATCCCCTGTACCGAGGCATAGAAGCCAGACACAGTCTAACCCTATATTCTCTGGAGATTAGGTCTGATTTTTAGAGGACTATGTTGAGAGAAGAATTCAAAACTACTGGAGGATCATCTAAACTGAACTACTGTTTTTTTTTAGTTATTTTGAAGTTTGTCCAGCCCTACCAGTTTTTATTTACATGAATCCCAGTTCTGGCTCTGAAAAAAAAGTGTGTAGAATATAGTGCAGTTTGTACAATACTTTATAATGCTGGTCAAATTAAAAAGCATCACTTTATCTCCTTTGTTTAATATATTGTACAAAGCCTTGCATGTAGTTTCCCTAATGATAGACAAATGATGCTCTGGCCTTAATTTTTATTGGGCCACCAATCTTCCACTTTACTTTGTATTTTTATTAAATCCCCTACAGTTTTTCACTTTTCTCTCTCCCTGCCTTTTCATAACACTAGAACTGTAGCATTTATAGCAGTGTTTCTTTTCCAGGTTTCCAGGCTGCACTTCTAGCTGACAATTTGAATGCTCTTTCCTCGTATAGTCCAGCATTGTCAGCTATTGTAAGAATTGCAGCACTAGGAAATGGAAACAGTGATCTTTACTGACTTATGGCCGGAGGTTAACTCCAGTCTAGTTGAATACCACATAACTGATTTATTTATTTGTCCAAACTTTTAATGCTAGTAGTAATAAATAGTGACCGGTATATACAGAGAAAAAATACAGATCCGCACATCATTCTGATTTTGATGAAAACAAAGTATCAGAGGGGTAGCCGTGTTAGTCTGGATCTGTAAAAAGTGACAAACTGTCCTGTGGCACCTTATGGACTAATAGACATATTGGAGCATAAGCTTTTGTAGGTGAATACTCACTTCATCAGATGAATGTAGTGGAAATTTCCAGAGGCAGGTATAAATATGTAAGTAAGGATCAATCTAGAGATAACAAGGTTAGTTCAATCAGGGATGATGAGGCCTTCTTTTAGCAGCTGAGGTGTGGGCACCAAGGAAGGAGAAACTGCTTTTGTAGTTGGCTAGCCATTTACAGTCTTTGTTTAATCCTGAGTTGATAGTGTCAAATTTGCAAATTAATTGAAGCTCAGCAGTTTCTCTCTGAAGTCTGGTCCTGAAGTTTTTTTGCTGCAGGATGGCTATCTTTAAATCTGCTGTTGTGTGTCCAGGGATCTACACCAGCGATGCTATCACAGGACCTAACCAGATCAGCCACAACATCATCGGTTCATTCACCTGCACGTCCACCAATGTAATATATACCATCATGTGCCAGCAATGACCCTCTGCTATGCACATCGGCCAAACTGGACAGTCTCTACATAAGAGGATAAATGGACACAAGTCAGATATTAGGACATGGCCAATCAAAACTGAGGAGAACACCTGAATCTCCCTGATACACAATAGCAGATTTAAGGTAGCTATCCTGCAGCAAAAAAAAGCATTTCATCCAAAAGAGGAAATTCTATATATATCTCATCTGATAGAGGCAGGAACTGATCAGAAAAAATAAAAATGAATCAGAGTAGCAGCTGTGTTAGTCTGTATCGTAAATAAAGACAGGAGTAGATGTGGCACCTTAGGACAAACAAAATTATTTGTGCATAAGCTTTCATGGATACAGCCCCTTCATTGGATGCAAGAATGGAAATGTAAGAAGAATACATAACATACTACATACATACATGCTACATACATGATACATATTATATATATATATATATGGTAATAGACAAGGACCAGAAGACAGTGGTGGTGATAGATATAGCAGTGCCAAGTGACAGCAACATCAGGAGAAGGAATATGAGAAGCTGGAGAGTACCAGGGCCTGGAAGAGGAACTAGAGAGGATGTGGAAAGTGAAGGCCAAAGTGGTCCCAGTGGTGGTAGGAGCACTCGGGCTGTGACTCCTAAGCTGGGTGAGTGGCTCCAACAGCATCCCAGGAACAACATCAGAGCTCTCTGTCCAGAAGAGTGCAGTGCTAGGAACAGCTAAGATACTGCGCAGAACCGTCAAACTCCCAGGCCTCTGGTAGAGGACCCGAGATTGAGGAAGACACATACCACCCATAGGGGTGAGAGGGGAATTTAAATTTTTTATATATATATATATATATTCATATATATTCATATTCAATACAGAGATGATGCCATACCAGCTCTAAGAGGCTAATTAATTAAGATGATCTGTTGATATATACTCTTCTTATATGTTCCATTCTATGCATCCGATGAAGTGGGCTGTAGACCGCAAAAGCTTGTACTCAGATAAATTTGTTAGTCTCTAAGGTGCCACAAGTACTCCTGTTCTTTTTAAAAATGAATTGTAACTTCAGTGTAAGTGATCATAACCTGATCACATTTATTATGTTCAAACAAAATAAAATCCAGACAAACAATGCTTTAAAAAGGCCAATTTTTAAAAGGACCAATTTCAAAAAGCTGGAAACAGTTAAGAGTGACAGCAGCTAGCAGGAAAGATTTAATCAGAAAAATGTGAATGAAAATTAGGAAATGTTTAAGAACATTTTGCTAGATGCCCAAAATATGCACAATCTCTTAATTGAGGAAGAAGGCTGCTCTGGTTAAAAATACAACCTGGTTTCGAGGAGAAGGGAAGGCAGCTATAAAATTAATATACATATGTAACAAATGGAAGAAAGAAGTTGACAATAATTAATAAAGTTAAATTTGAAGCTAGAACTTTTAGAAAATTGATAAGGGAAACAAAGGAACAAAAGAAGAGATCTACGGCCAGCAAAATTAAAGACAATAAGAAGGTGCAATAAATAAATAAATAAATAAATACATAAATCCTAAAAATAGGTATTAGTCCATTGTTAGATGAAAACGATAGAAATATAAATAATAATGCATAAAAGAGAGAAGTTTTCAATAAATTTGGATACGTATAAGTGAGACATTTTAAAATCAGCATGGCAAGATGACTTACATCAAAGATTTTTTAAAAAAGTTGACTGAGGAGCTCACTGGACCATCAGTGTTGATTTTAAATAAGTCTTGCAACACTTGGGAAGCTCCAGAAGATTGGAAGAAAGCTAACATCATGCCAGTATTTAAAAAGTGCAATAGCAACTATATACCCATCAGCCCGATAATGAAGTAGCTGATACAGGACTCGATTAATAAAGAATTAAATAAGGGTAATATAATTAATGACAATAAACATGAGTTTGTGGTAAATATATCCTGATAAACGAACTTGATTTTTTTGATGAAAATTGGAAGTTATGTTGATCAAAATAATAGCGTCGATGTAATATACTAGGCTTCTATAAAGCATTGACTAGGAACCACATTACATTTTCATGAAAAACAAACAAATAAACTAGAAAGACATAAAATTAACATGGTGCACATTAAATTGATTAAAAGCTGGCCAACTGATAGGTCTCAAATTGTAATTGGAAACCAGGAATATCATTAAACAGGTGTTTTTTTTCTAATGGAATCTTACAGGGAACAGTTCTTGGCAGTATGCTATTTAACATTGTTATTAATAAAGAAAAGAAAACATAAAAACATTCATGATAAAGTTTGCAGACACAAAAATTGGGGGAGTGATAAATAACAAAGAGAACAGGTCACTTGATACAAAGTGACCTGCATCTCTTGGTAAACTGGACACAAGCAAACAATATGCATTTTAATATGTCTAAATGTAAATATACACATCTAGGACAAAAGAATGAAGGTTAAATTTACAGGATTGAGGGAGTCTATCCTGCAACACAGAATCTGAGCTCCAAGTGCAGCGGTGGGCAACTTGCGGCCCATCAGGGTAGTCTGCTGGTGGGCTGCAAAAGAGTATTTACATTTGCAGGGCTGCCCGCAGCTCCCATTGGCCAGGAACGGTGAACCACGGCCACTGGGAGCTGCGGGAAGCGGCCGCCAGCACATTCCTGCAGCCCGCGCCACTTCCCGCAGCTCCTATTGGCCAGGAACAGTGAACTGCAGTCACTGGGAGCTGAGGCCAGCCATGCCTGTGGACAGTCAATGTAACAATGGCTTGTGCTCTGCCAGTGGATACCCTGGCGGGCTGCAAGTTGCCCACCACTGTCCTAGTGCAACACTGCCAAAAGGGCTAATGTAATCTTTATGTGCCTAAACCAGGAAATCTCAAGCAAGAGTAGAGAGGTTATTTTATCTCTGTATTTGGCACTGGTGTGACTACTGCTGGAATACTTTGTCCCATTCTAGCGTCCACATTTCAGGAAGGATGTTGCTAAATTGTAGAGGGTTCAGAGAAAAGCCACAAGAATGATTAAAGGATTTGAAACTATGCCTTATGGTGATGGACTCAAGGGGTGACTTGATTATATTCTATAAGTATCTATACGAGGGACAGATGTTTGATAATGGGATCCTCAATCTAGCAGAGAAAGGTATAACATGATCCAATGCCTGCAAGTTGAGTATAGACAAATTCAGACTGGAATTAAAGTTATAATTTTTTTAACCATTGGAACAATTTACCAAGGTGGATTCTCCATCACTCACAATTTTTAAACCAAGATTGGATTATTTTCTAAAAGCTCTGCTCTAGGAACTATTTTGGGAAAGTTCTATGGTCAGGGGGTCAGACTAGATGACCCAATTTTCCTTTCTGGCCTTGGAATCTATGAATCCGTGCTATCATATAGGATATTCAAGACACTCAAAATAACATTTTAAAATAAAATTAATAGTCCATGCATTTGGAAAATGTTATTGTTTGGTTGATCCAGCACATAGTGGTTGTACTGGAGGGTCTCCATTGATTACCACATAACATTTTGTATTAATTTTAAGATTGTAATCATGATGTTTTATGCCATCTATGGGAAAATGCATCTTATACTGCTGATGTATTAATTTCATATTCCTCTTCATGTTCCCCTTGACTCTTAGAACAGAAGTTGCTAACTATTCAATTCTTTCATTGCAGTCCTTTGGGGTTAAATCACTTTCTCACTATTCACACTGCATGCAGAACCTAATGCTTCTTGTCACGAGTTACACAGAGCATCACTAATTAATTTTGGGGGTACACTGAAACACTTTCTCATTGTGTTGTCATTGGTTGTTTGGTCAAACTTTTATTTCTCTTCTTTATATATTCTACATGGGTCTGAGGCACTGTATGAATAGCAGTCTGTATAATCCACCGCATTATTTTGTTTATTAAAAGAAGTTTTTACATTTCTATAAATTAACTCAGTTTGCAAGCTTTGTTAAAGAAAGAAATCACCACTTGGGTAGTCTATATTGATAATCCAATTCATCAACCTAAAACAATTAAGTAGTTATCAAACAGGCATCAATTCTAAAGAAACCTAATATTCAACATTACTAACTTGTAGATAGTTGATTTGATCTCATCTGCTGTCCCTTAAGAGAATGGTGAATTTTTGATTTACTTCCAAAGGTTCAGAACCCCAGGCCTATTATACCCACAACATATGTACAGGTGAGTCACAATCTATCATTTGTGGCAAATTGTCGGTACTGTTATGCTGGGTCTTGCACTTTCTCTTCTCTGGGGTAGGTTCAGGGCACCATTGCTTGCCTCTGAAACAGTATTTTAATTACCCCACTAGTGTCCTTGAGGAGGGGAGTGGAGAGGGAGGGACCTGGGCCCACCCTCTTCTCCAGGTCCCAATCCAGGGGCCCTGAGGTTTGTGGTGAACCACTTGAACTAGCGGTTCCTTCCTCTGGGCTACTTCCCTTTCCTGCCCTTCAGCTTGTGAAGGGGCTTCTTGCCCTCCTTCTACACAAGCCAGGTGCCCCTTACTAGAGTTTCTTTTGGATTTCTCAGCCCAACCGCAGCACCTCCAAACTTTCCTTTTTGTCTCTCTTTCAAAACTCTTCTCTTTCCAAGTCCTTCAAACTTGCTCTCTGCTCAACCAAACCTTCCTGCTCCAACTCCCACACTGTCTGACTGAAGCAGGGTTTTTATCACATTACTGACTGCTCGTGCTCTAATTGCTTTAGGTGCTCTAATTGGGCTTCAGGTGCTCTAGGTAATCTACAACAAACCTTCCTCCCCTTGCAGGGAATAAGCTCCCTGCTTACACTCTCCTGTGCCTGCCCTCTGGCCAGGCTGTATGACACATTCCAAATGGTAGCAGGGACATAATATCTTCCAGTTTCCTAAAAGTCTCTCAGGGACTACCAAATAGCTCTTGGGATCTCTACTTCTCTCATACGTAGTCTGCTCTGTTTGGATTCTAACAGTCCAGAGATGAAGAATTTTTCCTTGTGTCCATACTCATAGGTTCTCACAAAAAACAATCTGACACGTTCACTACCTACATGGCCTCTTTAAATTCACAGCCAACAAAAGAGAGTCTTTGATCTCTGATCATCCCACAGAATGAAAAGTTGCCTTCAAATGCTCAAGAATTTGTATTGTTGATGTTAAAGTTCTCCCTTTGCATTACATAAGGCTTCTTTCTCGTTCGATAAGTTATTTAGTTACAGGTGTCAAAGGTTAGACTCAGGATCAACCAGTTTTTGTCAGACCACTCTGTTTTATTAAGCACAGCGCTTGGCTAAATACACCCAGATAAGTGAGCCCATACAAGACACAAACTATCTTATTTATACAGATAAAAGGGCAGGAGTTTAGACAAAGGGACAAAGAAAGCAACAGACAGGAAAAACCACCTGTGACACAGCATGCATATTCCACGTCCTTACTGATTGGTATCGATCTAAGGCTAATACTTTTCCAATTGCCCTTAAACGGTGCAATTGTTCTATGCTAATGTCTGTGTTCCTGACACCTGGATTGCAACATTCCAACAATTATACTTAAAGGTGCAGACAACACTTCTTTAATCCATTCTTATTTTTACAATATAATTAATTCTACTTTCACACAGGCGTATATACAATGTGAATGTTTGCTAGTACATTATACCAGAATACAAATAGGTGAAAACAATGCATGCAGCAGCTCATTAGTTTTCAGGAAGTTTAAACACCAAATACATTCTTATACATTTTAACAATCACTTTGATCTACACTTACACATGAGTAAATTAGCCTGGCTTCCAGCAATGCTTTTGCAAGGTTTAGTGAGGTCTGGGATTTTTGCATAAACTGGCACCTGCTTAAACATGATTTAGACAATACATAAGCCTGATTCCGGTCCTCTGCAGAGGGATATATTTCACTGCTAGTGAACTAAAAAACCATTTGGAACACTTAAATTAGGGTGGGCCCACTTCGTGAAATGATCAGTCAGCAATGCTAGGAAACCTATGTTATTCAGATTAATTAAATCTCTCTAGCATCTTCAAGACATCGTTGTTTGAAAAAGTAACTTTAATTCCAATTCAATGCAAATACTTTTCACTCACTACCATTCCCAATGCACAATCAACTAAATTAAACAATCTGCAAACCATTTTGTGTAATACCCAATAATTAAAAAATATGACTCATTGGTAGGGGCTGAAAATATCTGTTGTCCCTTAATGAAAGAATCTAAAATTAGAACAAAGTCTTTCGAAAGTGCATTCATGTTAAATCTCCAAATTCGTACTTTCATCATAGACTTTCACAGATTGTGTGTATGCACTGAAAATCTGTACATCCATCTCTTCTATATTCAACAAAAGTTAGCAAAGGAATTTAAGATCCTCTCACAGAAGGAAATAGAAGTGTGTTACTGTTACACATCCAGATTGATACAAAACTGAGTCCAGCACACATTAAATCAAAAGGATATAAAAGAAATTTCATAAACTATTTCCCCAAGTGATATAAGCACTGATTTCTCAGTATGTTGCTCTTGCTATATGTTCTAGAATGGTACTGATTTTCTGCTGGAATTCAAAGCACTTGCAGTGTAGTTGCCATTGCGATGTTCATCGTGAAATAGTGTGGCAATCTGTTATAGAATGTAAATGTGCTTCTTGCCTTTCCCCTGACCTGCTGAATTCTCTTGATGATGCTGATACCATCACCTGAAAACATCAAAAGGAGGAAAGTTTCAGCTAAAAGTCTTAAATATAAATGAACTAGATTTGTTTTGATTTGGGGGGGAGGGGTGGGAGAGAGAGAAAGCCTTACAAGACTTCCTATGCCTGATCTTTTATTGGATAATATTGTTCCAGTACAGTAGGACTTAGTCTCCAGCACTCTTGAGAATTCTCGGCAAGGTTTCAGATCTTGAATGATCATAGTAGGTGTTCTGAAGTCAAATCTATTTGGAAAGAGGGGAGCATTGGTCTGAAAAAGCTTTAAAATCCACATCTTTTTTTAGTTTTCTACTATCACAATTAGATCCTTGTGACAAGTTAAGTGAAATGGCCAAGACAAGTTATAATCATATAAAAACCTTGTCCAGAGCCCCGGTACAGAATCAAATGAATAAACCAGACAAAATCTGACTGTACCTTTAATGGATAGAATGTGTATTATTCTCCTGTGTACAAAGAAACATCTTTAATAATTATAATATGTTAATAAGATGATGATGTTGAATATACTTGTCAAATCTGGCATCCCAGAGCTGGCTTCAACAGAACAAAAATAAATGATGGACATGCCATATTGATCAAAAGGGCTGCATCAGTTTTGTCTGGTTTGACTCCCAGACAGATAGCCCTTGTACAGGTCCTAATTTCTGTTAGACACTGGGTAAATCATTCCACCGTACTAGCTGGGTTTGAAGAGACAAAATATAAATCTGGGAACTGTCAGTATATTGAAGATTCTGCAACACATACTGACTCATTCTTAATGGCCTCTTAGTGGGATACCAAGAATGACAGAATATTACACTGTAAATATGTACACGAGAACTCTTGCAGGGAAGAAGAACTACATCTAGCCGACTGAAGTATTATGGATATCCCACTTCCGGTTCCAACTTTTTCTAGCCTCTCAGTGCTACTTTCAGCTATAAAATTTCTCTAATATGTCAGAGTCCCCAGATAGGCCCTCGAGCTCCAAAGTGAAAGTATATGAGCAGTTAGATGATAGACAAGCAGTTCATCCTTGTGTTGCTGTGAAGATGCCATGATAGCTTTTTCACAGGTTCTGTAGCACCTATGTGGAATCATTCTATAGCACTGTCATTACACAGGAATAAGGCTGACTTTTGCATTTATAAATAATTGAATATTGTTTCAGTTGCTTTATTAACTGAAACTCTTGCTACTATCCTTTATGAAGTAGTCTAAAAGTAGAGCTTATTTTACATTTATTAAATAACTTGATTTTTCCAACAGCAAAAGGACTTCATTTAATAAAGTCATAAATATCTCTGAGTCTCCTTGTATCTTACAATGGTATCAAGTATTAAAGTAAAAAAAGTAGGACTAGTTACAACAGAATATAAACATCACTGCTATATTTTCAAGGATATTGCTGAAAAAAAAATTCCGAACAGATTTCAGCTGTTTCCATATCACCATGTTCTATAGTCTATCTTTGTTACAGATTTATACACAAAGAGCAGTATGATTTCAATTTAGAGAAGAACAATCTTGCAGTATCACAAATCTTGCGAGCTGAAACCATTTGATATAAAAGCTTTGACAGGAAATAAATAATGTGGAATATTTAGATGATATTTTTACAGCGTCACTTTCTTGGCCTATACTTCAGAGGTGTTCCCTCTTGCCTATATATCGCTGTCTGACTCTTTCACATGCTCGCATATGAAATGAAATAATTACTTGCCTTTTTTTCAAAAAATACATTTCAGATAATATTACAAGTCTATTACTATCTTAGGAGCTGATTCTGATCATACTTACCTTTCATAAATCAAGAGTAAATTTACTGTACTTCATAGAGTGATATTGGTAGGACCTCAGTGCTAATAAGAATCATATCCTTATTATCTATCAACAACTTCAATAAATTCACAAGGATTTACAGAAAAGAACTGTTGTTTCTACCTTAGAGTTGCCATATCAAGAGTTTTATGAATCATGAACTTCTTCTTGGAAAGACAAAGTGTACATCAGCATAAAATAATGCTTCAAGCAAATTGGACTGCAGTGAACCCATCCTAAATGAATAAGGAATATAATTTTCCCCTCAAAATTAATAACCACCAGTCTTTATATTTCACAAAATAGACGTCACTCAAGTGAAAGCATTTTATTAGTATGTATTTTTGGCAATCCAGTCAGCCTGATAATCATTCTAATGTGGAACCTTAGTCCCAAAACTTAGAATGAAGAGAAGAAATAAAAAAAGAGTATACACAATATACAGCCTTTGTGACAGAATGCCATCCTGCTGCATCTTCAGTAATTTACTTTTACTACGTATGGAATGCACTCCCTGATCTGATAAGGCCACTCACCACCCTTTCTTCTTAATATCTGTTCTCAAGATTCACATGAACCATGACCATGGTATGATTTTAAAGAAGCATGTGTTTTTGCCTTCAGGTAAATCAGTTTTGGTCACTCCACTTTTCCCCCAAATTATCATCCATTTTAAATATATTAGAGAATCTGTTGCTCATAGGAGGTGTTAGAGACTCAACATAAAAAGTTCTTTGTTTATCTACACAGACATGACAATAGTGGTGATGGGGGACTTCAGCTACCCAGACATCTGTTGGGAAAACAACACAGCAGGGCACAGATTATCCAACAAGTTATTGGAATGTATTGGAGACATTTTTTTTTATTTCAGAAGGTAGAGAAAGCTATTGAGGGGAGGCTGTTCTAGATTTGTTTTGGACAAATAGGGAAGAACGGATTGAGAATTTGAAAGTGGAAAGCAACTTGGGTGAAAGTGATCATGAAATGGTAGAGTTCATGATTCTAAGGAATGGTAGGAAGGAGAACAGCACAATAAAGACAATGGATTTCAAGAAGGTAGACTTTAGCAAACTCAGGGAGGTGGTAGGTAAAATCCCATGGGAAGCAAGTGTAAAGGGAAAAAACAATTAAAGACAGCTGGCAGTTTTTCAAAGAAACATTATTAAGGGCACAAGAGCAAACTATCCCACTGTGTAGAAAAGATAGAAAGTATGGCAAGATACCATCCTGGCTTAACCAGGAGATCATCAATGATCTAAAACTCAAAAAAGAGTCTTACAAAAAGTGGAAACTCAGTCAAATTACAAAGGATGAATATACAAAAATAACATAAGTATGCAGGGACAAAATTAGAAAAGCCAAGGCACAAAACGAGATCAAACTAGCTAGAGACAAAAAAGGAAACAAGAAAGTTGTACAAATACATTAGAAGGAAGAGGAAGACCAAGGCCTGAGTAGGCTCATTACTCAATGCAGGGGGAAAGACAATAACAGAAAATGTGGAAATGGCAGAGGTGCTTAATGATTTCTTTGTTTCGGTTTTCACCAAGAAGGTTGGTGGCAATTGGATGTCCAACATAGTAAATGCGTGTGAAAATGAGATAGTATCAGAGTCTAAAATAGGGAAAGAATAAGTCAAAAATTACTTATACAAGTTAGATGCCTTCAGATCACCAGGGCCTGATGAAATGCATCCTAGAATACTCAAGGAACTGACTGAGGAGATATCAGAGTCATTAGTAATTATCTCTGAAAAGTCATGGAAGATGGGAGATATTTCAGAAGACTGGAAAAGGACAAATATAGTGCTCATATATAAAAAGGGGAATAAGGAAAACCTGGGGAATTACAGACCAGTCAGCTTAACATCTGTACCCAGAAAGAGAATGGAACAAATAATTAAGCAATCAATCAATCAAACACCTAGAAGATAATGAGGTGATAAATAATAGTCAGCATAGATTTGTGAAGAACAAATCATGTGAAACCAACCTGACAGCTTTCTTTGACAGGGTAACAAGCCTTGTGGATGGAGGGGAAGTGGTAGATGTGGTATATCTTGACTTTATCTTTCCTGTCTTGCATGACTTTCTCATAAATAAACTAGGGAAATGCAACCTAGATGGAGCTACTATAAGGTCGGTGCATAACTGGTTGGAAAATCATTCCCAGAGAGTAGATATAAGTGGTTCACAGTCATGCTGGAAGGGCATAATGAGTGGGGTCCCACAGGGATTGGTTCTGGGACCGGTTCTGTTCAATATCTTCAGTGATTTAGATAATGGCATACAGACAACACTTATAAAGTTTGTGGATGATACTAAGCTAGGAGGAGTTGCAAGTGCTTTGTACGATAGGATTACAATTCAAAATGATCTGGACAAACTGGAGAAATAGTCTGAAATAAATAGGGTGAAATTCAATAAGGACAAATGCAAAGTACTCCCTTAGGAAGGAACATTCAGTTGCACACACACAAAATGGGAAATGACTGCCTAGGGAGGAACACTGTGGAAAGAGATCTGGGGGTCATACTGGACCACAAGCTAAATGTGAGTCAACAGTGTAACACTGTTGCAAAAAAAGCAAACATCACTTTGGGATATATTAGCAGGAGTATTGTAAGCAAGACACAAGTAGTAATTCTTCCTCTCTACTTCACACTGATTAGGCCTCAGCTGGAGTATTGTGTCCAGTTCTGGGTGCCACATTTCAGGAAATATGTAGAGAAATTGGAGAAAGTCCAGAGAAGAGAAGCAAAAATGATTAAAGGTCTAGAAAACATGACCTATGAGGGAAGATTGAAAAAAATGGGTTTGTTTAGTATGATGAAGAAAAGAGTGAAAGGGGATATAATAATAGTTTTCAAGTACAAGAAGCAATGCGCTTACATTGCAGCAAGGCATGTTTAGGATGGACATTAAGAAAAACTTCCTAACTGTCAGAGTCATTAAGCACTGGAATAAATTGCCTAGGGAAGTTGTGGAATCTCAATCACTTGGTATTTTTAAGAGCAGGCTGGACAAACACCTGTCAGGAATGGTCCAAATAATACTTAGTCCTGCCCTGAGTGCAGGCGATAGCACTAGGTGACCTCTCTAGGTCCCTTCCCATTCTATAATTCTATGAATACACACAAAGCTTACCTAAGGTTGAGCTGCAGCATCCAATTCTAGAGATGAAATCCTCCATGCATATTTACAAAAGAAAGAAAGAAAAAAAAAGAAATGAACAAGCAGAATAATTAAGGAAAGCTATTGAAAATACCAATCAAGGTTTCTTACAGTAGGCCAATGGAACAGGACAATGTGCAAGTTCTGGCCTTTTTGCATGTCACTTTATATAACTGAATGGTATAAAGATCACATTTTCATTGAATTCCACTGCTACAGTTGAAATCTCCATTTTTAACTAATATTTTTAATCCTTTAGTTAATATAATTTGAAGTAGGCAAATCCACAATAAGTCAACAGGTGTAATTATACAGTCATGCCCACATATCATTTAATAGTGTAGTAACGCAATTCAGTAGAAATGGGAAAAAGAAAAAAAAAGTACAATTTCCTATTCCAGAGCCATTTTAGCTACATGAAATGATCAGTTAAAAACAAATGCATTAAGTTCATTAAGGATGAAAACTGGCCCTATTGAGATCATTATAGCTTTCTGCAGAGATAAGAAGATGGGGGCTCAAATTTCGGCTAGAATGATGAGATGAGAGCATCCAGGGTGGGAGTAGGCTCAGTGCTGCTCTTATTCTGCTCTCACTGAAATCCATGATAAACCTTCTTTTGAAATCAATGGGTGCAGAGATATGTCAATTCTTAGTGCTTTTGAAAATCCCACACCAAATTAGCAATCTCAAGAGATCCAAATAACACTCTTCTCCCTACAAATTATGGGGATGTGTTAATAAAGACCTTGGTTCCTCATTGCTGAGCTGCTCTATAGAACACAGCACAGGTTTCTCAAATATCAATAATTTGACCCCCATGAATCTTAATACATGAATTTCATTCCCCCAAAGATTCATAAATTAAGGGAATTTTGTTATTCTTCGGTCATCCTTAGTTCAAAATTAATCAGCCTTTCAGATGCAGAAAACAGTCTGATTATTCAGCATTTTCACAGTGCAAACATAGAGACACTACCCATTGAACTTAAAGTGCAGCTCAGTGGTGAAAAACGGTTTAATAAAAATGGAATTGTGGAATTCCTTGATTTCCAGTTCAAAATTGCTCAGTGTATAAATAGAGGATTGGTTGGTTTGTTGGTTTTAGCTGTCTGTCATACAAACTTTATCTAGGAACTAAAAGTAAAGCTGGATTATTTTGTTCTTATACATTAGTGTCGATTGTAATGATTTTTAGTAGTTTTTATACCTTTATTTGTGATCGATTGTATAAATGAGGGCAGAATTTGGGCCTGCATTTGGAATTTAGGTAGTAATTCTGTTGATGATGTGAAAGAAGATATCGAATCCAGCTCACACTCACTCTTTTGGCTTGGAAGTGAAAACAGTAAAAGAGCAGTGAAAATGTAGTATAAAAATTAAACAGATGTGATCCTGCCCATATAGGAGGTGGGTGAACAAGCCATTGGGGATGGCTAGCCCCCGACCCTTCCACCTCTGCCTGAGGCTCCTCCCCTACTCCTTTCTCCCATGCCGGAGCCCAGAGCAACCCCACCGTGGCTGCCAGCCCCTCGCACAACCCCAGCCCTGAAGCGCTGGACAAGCAGCTTGGTCCCAGCCCCCCCAAACCCAACCTCGGAGTGCTGGGTGGGCAGTATGGCTGGAGCAGCCCCAGTCCCAGCTCCAGAGTGCCGGGACAGTGGCACAGCCCAGTGGCCCTAATCCAAGTCCCAGAGCTCCAGGCGGATGGCAAAGCTCAGCCCTAGCTCTTGGCCTTGCGAGCACCAGCTGCAGCTTTCCTGCCCCAGATTCTAGGCCATGGAACAGCAGGAAGGGAACTGGAAGCAGGCAGGAAGGGGACTGGGGGCAGAGTGTGTGCGGGCCACACCAGGCTCTTAGGTGAGGCACAGCATCCTCTGGCCTATGATACCCACCGCCCATGCCTGCCTATGATATTGGATGCAGGTCTGACAGGGAAGAAGGTGCTGTTTTTAGCTAGTTACTTTTGTGAGTAGAGCCACACTTTAATTATGCCCAAAAAGAATGTCTGTTGTCATCTTTGAAAAATGATTTTCATTCTGGTGAAATTTGGCTTATCCTACAGACTTACTACAAGTGACAAATCAGATTTTTTGCTATAATATAAAGTCTATTCCCGGGGGAGGGTACAAAGACATGTGCAGTCCATTAAAGTAATTTAAAACAATTCTGCCAAACCAAAACGCAAATCTGGACTATCACTAATACTCTGGTATATGTCAGAGATGCATTTACCAATCTTGTCATGAGATTTGCTGCTGAGTGATTACGAGATGTGTAATAACAATTATCTCATAACAATGTCATTAGAAGAACAGATTAGAGGCCTGTTTAATTCACTGTAATAAAAATCAATAAATCAGAGTCTAGAAAGAGAATGCATTGATATGGATATAGACCTAGGTGAATGGAATGAAATAACTTTGTCTATAGTTAATTAAAATAATAATGCAGTCTAAGACCACTAAATCAAGAATTTGAAGTCATAAGCAGAACTAATTTATCTTTCTTCTCCTCTTGGAATTCCTATTATAATCGACAATGCAATTCCAATACACAGTTTTCTACTTACTCTAGATCATCTAATGATAATTAATAATTAGACACTCCCAAAAGCACAGGAATTAAACTAACAGCTCTCTCCAATAGAATTTTGAACATAACATAAGAAAGTAAAATAAATAAAGAACAACAAACAACTTTAGGACATGAAATTTTCAGAGATACTAGTTTTGTAATGTAAACTCAGAGATTTCAACAAATGTGAATACAAAGAAAATAAATTATTGCCTTAATGTTCAAACAAAGCATAATGTTGCAACTCAGCTCACAAAGAGTATGTGTTCATGTTCACTATGGGCCTGACTGAGGGACCCATGATGCAGAACACATACATGAATAACACCACTACAATCAGTAATTTCTGTGAATAAGTATTCAGCAACATGAATAGAAGCTGCTCTATAAAAACTGCAGAGAATAAAAAATAATGCTGTAAAAGAATTCACCAGCATCAATATCCCCAATCTGGGAAAAGCAACCATCAAAAAGCCTTGAAATTTTTTCCTGTAAAAAGGAAAATTACAAACAGTAAAGGTTTTTATGAAATGAAATTAAGTTACCATCATATCTGGTGTACTTTGTTTGCACATGTAATCATCAAATATAAAAAAGCACACATTGCTGAAAATGAAAAGTTTGTAATTCTGTAAGATATTAATAACTGTAGAGGAAAGGTGACTCAATTAATTTGTTATGCCTGCCTCTTTTTTATATCTATCCTTAAATATGAATACACTTTTTTTTTTACTAACTTTACTTGATTTTTCAGCATATGCTTTATTAAGAAATGTGGACCCTATCAATCTAAATGAGCTAAAACAGTACTCAGTTGATGCTAAACTGACTCAAAAGGTGTTTCCATCTTTTGAAAAAAAAATAAAAAAAGTTAATTGAATATTCTATCTTTTATTATTTTGTTCACGCAATATTCCACTATTTTGATACAATGAACATTGACAACCTTCTTCACAAACGTAGAAATCTGGATCTTCTTGTTCCAGATTTAACCTATAATCTTTGTATTTAGAATTATTTATGTAGGGTAAGTAATGACAAAAATTATATATAATCTTTGAACCTTTTTCTGATTTTGTTCTAGGTTGGATTCATAGTGTGGTGTTTTTTTTTTGTTTTTTTTTTTTGGTTAATTATATGAAGCAAGAATTCTACTGAGATGCTGTCAGGGTTGATATCAGCCTGTAATCTGTCAAAGTTCCTCCAAAATCTCCTTCAGTTGCTTTTGTAAATTATGTGCCTCTCTCTGCAGAGTTCCTTGTTATGTAAATGAGCATTGTGTTTTGATCAAAGTCATCCTTTTGCTCACTGAAATTTCAACATGTTTAGGATGGTTGGATGCAAATGTAGAAACATTATTTTCTTAAATTCTATTGTGTCAATGGGAAGCTGGAAGCCTTTTCAAACAAAAGATCAGAATCTGATGGATCTTATGGAACAATATTTGAAGTTCACAGTGTGCTAGGGATACATCTTTCTCAGTGAAGTTCAATTAGTGTGATGAATGCATGTATATCAAAAGTTTAGCATGACCACTTCTGAAAAGATCTCTCATCTTTTTCACTAAGGTTTCAATGTCTGAGCAAGTAGCAATGACTTATCAGGCTTTCCTTTTTGACTGGCTTCTTCAACTTGGCCACAATATTTCCTCCCAGTTTTAAAATCAATACTATTATATAGGGATGCCGGCAGTCACTAATGGGTTATTTCTCAGATTCTAGAACCATCTTGTGCTAATTTTAAAGTTTATTTTTTATTTTTGGAGTTTTTCCTACTTCTTCATCTACAGCGTCTAGTTTTGAATTAATTTATGTCAAGTCTGTCCAGAGGAATAAATCCCGGAAAAGTGCTTCAGTCATTCATTTCAATATTCAATTTGTACTACACTTAAGGCATTGTTAGCAGAAAAGAAGCTGATGCAACTTCCAATCAAGTTCAAGTCTTTGCTTTAAGTTGTTTATATGACATAGTCTGAAGCTAAAAGAAAGAAAAGACTGACCACCTTCCCCTGCACAAAATAAGTTCAAATTATTTACAATATCAGAACTAATTCTCAACTACAACCAATCTCATGAGTTAGGCCTTGTCTGCACTACACAGTTTTGTCATGAAAAGTCAGCTTTCCTTGAGAAAACAGTGGGGGCATACAACTGAAATGCTCCTCCTACAATGGATAGGTCTACACTGGGGGGGAGGGTCGACCTAAGATATACTACTTCAGCTATGTGAATAGCGTAGCTGAAGTCGGCATATCTTAGGTCAATTTACCTGGCCATGAGGACGGCAGCAAGTTGACCGCTGCTGCTCCCCCGTCACCTCCGCTTCCACCTCTCGCCGCAATGGAGTTCCGGAGTCAACGGCAGAGCGATCGGGAATCAATTTTATCGCATCTATACTAGACATGATAAATCAATCCCCGATAGATCGATCACTACCCGTTGATCTGGCAGGTAGTGTAGATGTACCTAATGTAACTCCCCTGCTATGCTGATATAATAAAACCACCTTGATGAATGGCATAAAGGTTTTTGTGACATAGCTAGATTGATGCAGCATCAGTGTAGATGGCTCACTTGGTTATGTCACCCTAACTGGCCTCCAAGAGGTGTCCCACAATGCCCATCATGACCACTTTGGTCGGCAGATTGAATTCTGCTGCCCTGAAGGTACATGGGTACTCACCCCTCCCCTTTTTAAAGGCCCGGGAATTTTTTAAATTCACTTCCTCTTTGCTTGGCATGCACAGTTCACACAGCATCTTCCCAGCTGACCATTCTGACTTACGCAGCAGATGCTTTCCCATGTGAAGCACGCCAGAGTTGTTGGGTATGCTGAGTATATGGAGAGAGGAGGTTGTGCAGTTGCAGCTTCGCACCAGCCATAGGAATTTTGATACCTATGGGCTGATTGCTAGAGGTATGCAGGAGAAAGGGACATGAAGCAGTGTTGTGCTAAAATTGAGGAGCTCAGGCAGGTGTAGCAGAAGGCAAGGAATGCCAGCCGTCACTCTGCTATGGTGTCGAAGACATGACACTTCCACAGGCTAGGGTCATCAAATCCAATATCTCACTCCTAAAGGTAATCCAGGATACATCTTCTGTGACTTCAGACCAGTCCTGGCTCCATATGCTGCTCGCATGTGTGCTGCTCTGGTCTCTGCAGAAATAATTTCTGGATGGCACAGCATAGTGTCCTACAGTGGGGAAGAAACAAGGGAGCTCTCCAAAGGAACCTTCAGCAGAGGATTGCAGAATACCTATAGAAAAGTTTCTTAGAGATCTATATGAAGGATTTCCAGGACATTAGTGTGTACATTAACAAATGTTTCCTCTGAGTCCCCACTGAGTAGATGGAAAGGCTCTGTTGTTAATTTCTGTCCCTTATCCATCCTCTACCATATTACAAAGCACAGGAGAGTTCAATCTCCTCTCATTGTACAGCATCAAAGCAAAATGAGCATGTATGGGATCGCCGCTCTCCTGCATCCTGTGCATGGGAGCCAGACTGCTGGGACTGGTTAGACCCCTCCAGAATGGAAAAGTGTTCCTGACTCACCACACCACTGAATGACCCTGCTGTGTGCTCCACACTGTCCTCCAGCTCCACCTCCTCCTCCACCTTGGTGTTGAGTCTGCTGGCTGCTGCATCCAGTTCCCCTGAAATATCCATGGGGCTCTTGGTAGTGGAGATGGGGTCACTGCAAAGGATATATTTAGAAAGTGTGTTCCTGGTCCCTCAGAGTATGCAGTGCAGGCCATGCCTAGGGACTGGTTTTCCAGTAAAAGCTGGAGTTACATCCAGCTGTAAGAGCTGTAACTGAAAAACTGTTCCTCATTTTCATATCCTCTGTTTGACCAAAAGTTTGTGGTTTAGCCTGTTATTAAACGAGTCTTTATTTGTGACATACATATATCGCTCAGTGCTAACATTGAAACACAGAGGCTATAGGTAGCATTATTTGCTCCTTGCAATTAAGGCTCAGGAAGCCAGCGTTACAGGGAAATTCATGACAGCAAGTAAACACTGCCTGGCCAATGCTCACATACAGACACATTTCTTGGAACCATTGTGGTGAGATAGCTACCCACAATGAAACCCTTTCTCCGTCGATACAAGACCAATTACTGTGGATGTGCTCAGTTGACAAAAGGAGCATTGTGTGGACATGTTCCATCGATGCTATTAAAACAACTTATGATCATTGACATATCTTAAGTCAACTCAACTCTCTAATGTAGACATGGCCTTATAGACTCTAAAAAGATGCTGTGATTTTACATAGCCTTCAGAGGCATTTGAACTTTCCAACATAGCATTAGAGTGTGTGTTTGTGTCTGTTACTAACCATTTTCCCAGGTAGACACTAACCTAAACCCAAATCTATTTTTTAACTAGAAATTATTTTTGGTTTTAAGTGTGGTATTCCAAAGCTGCTACTTGCCTCATTTAAGAATCTTTCTAAAAAGTGAAAGAGAGTCCTCTGGCACCTTGTAGACTAACAGAAATATCTTTGTCACTTTTTACAGATCCAGACTAACAGGGCTACCTCTCTGATACTTAAGAATCTTTCTGTCACTTTTACACAGATCAACACTGTGGGAAGTGGAATGAGCTTAGTAAGTAAGAGTCTAATAAAACTGGTTGTATGTTCAGAGAAACTTAAGGTGGAAAATCAAAGTAGGAAGCTATAAAAAATCATTCTAAGGGCTGGCCTACACTGGGGGGGAATCGATCTAAGATACGCAACTTCAGCTACGTGAATAGAATAGCTGAAGTTGAAGTATCTTAGATTGATTTACCTCTTGTCCTCACGGCATGGGATTGACGTCCGCAGCTCCCCCTGTCGACTTTGCTACCGCCGTTCGCTCTGGTGGAGTGCCGGAGTCGACGGGGGTGCGTTCAGGGATCGATATATCGCGTCTAGATGAGACGCTATATATCGATCCCCGAGAAATCAAACGCTCCCTGCCTACACGGGGGGTAGTCTAGATATACCCTCAGAAAACTCTTCCTTAAAACAAAGAAGAGAGCAGCTCCTGCTTTTAGCAGACTCCTAGTTCAATTGATGAGATAAAAGAGAGGTGTTCTTCCTTAACCTTCCTGTGAAGTATTGAAGTTACTCTTGTGTTAACCTTCTAAATGGATGTAATTACTTCTTGTAGTAATTGGCAAGCCAGATAGATTAAACCATTGATCTATTGATTGCATTTCAGTTGTAACTTTAATTTGATCACTGTATTGTATTATATTTGATTAGTTTAGGGAAATGAGAAGTAAATTAGTTAGTGACATATTTGTTTAGCTTTTTTGTCTTATCCTTTTAATAAATCCATAAAAGCACACTGGACTGGTTCCTATCTCAAAACTTCAATGTGTGGAAAAAAAACTATTTAGAGGTAAATGTAAATTAGCTACTGGATCCATATATTAAATATTTGATAAAATTATAATTGACACAAGATAAAACCTAATAAAACCCACTAGTATAAACTCTTTTGGTGAAAATTTGATTTTTTACAGACTTGATGCTGGACAGTACAAAAACCAAAGACAGTGACACTTAGAGCTGGGCAGCAAACTGTTTTCTTGTCCCATAAGAATTTTTGAGATTTTAAAAAAAACTTTTCTGTCCTGAATTGGGATGAAAATTAAAAATTTCAAAAATTTTCATGAACTAAAACTCTCATTACATGGATCAGGTCATTCAAACATTTTGAAAATCTCAAAACATTACATTTCAGTTTTGAGCTTTTACTATTAATTAATGAATTTCAAACTAAAAAGTAATTTCAAACCAAAACAACTGAACTTTGCATTTTGAAAATGATGAAAGTAGATGTTTCAATAATTTTGAATATTTTCCACCTTTTCACTTGGGTCTGGGGCCAAGTAGTAGGAAAAGTCTGAGACAACTGGAGATTTCCAAATTGCTGCAGCCTTCATCCACTTTCACAACCATTGAGATTCGGAGACTCTTTCCCACCTGATCCATCATTGAGGTCTAGGGGGACTAGAGCGTGTTTTGTCTGGGACCTCTCCTCAGATCTGTTTGCCTTAGGAGACTCTACCAGGAGTATGAAGCTCCTGACAACATAGTTCTCAGGATCACTGGAACATGCAAGCCCTTTCACCACAACAAAGTAATGGTCCCTGAAGAGGAAGCCCATTACTAAATGAGGAAGAAAACACAATAACGGAAAAGGCAGCAGTGGCTGAAGTGTTAAATACCATTTTTGCTTCAGTTTTCACCAAAAAAATTAGCAGTGATTAGACAATTAACATAGCGAACATAATTACTTAGGGCTGGCCTACACTACACAGTTAGGTCAACACAAGGCAATTTATGTCAACCTGTTTATGTCAGTGTCTACGCTACAGCTTTCTCTCACCAATATAAGTGCCCTACTACACCAACATAACAAATTCACCTCCATGAAAGGAGTAGGGCTTATGTCGGTGTAATTAGGGTGACACAGCATCTGTGTAGATGGAGTGTCTGCCTTACTTACATTGGTTGTTGGCTGCCTCCTGGGAAGCTAGAGCCCAAGTGCCCAGCTCTCCCCTGGGGGATTGGGGCGGCTGCCCCCTACTCCCAACTGGGAGCCAGGGCAAGAAGTCCTAGGGGATGGCCTGGCTCCCAGCCGGGAAGTGAGAGGAGAAGCACAGGTGGCTGATCTGGGAGTTGGGGTGAGAAGCCCAAGAAGTTGGGAGCTGAGGTGAGAAGCCTGGGCCGCTTCCCCCCGCTCCCAGCTGGGAACATTGGACCAATTTTATGGTTGGGAGTTGTGAAATTGACAAGGCTGCCTGGCTCCCGATGAGGAGCGGGTTTGAGAAGCCAGGGCAGCTGGACCCCACTTCTGGGGTCCAGAAGCCCTGGGCAGCTTCCCCCCTCCTGACAGAGAACAGGGAGGAAAGTAGGGGAGTGGATGGGGAGGGCACCCTCCCGGGAGCCTGGGAGTGTGGGGGAGACCCAGCTCTCCGCTTCCCACAGTGCCCCTGTTAGGTCAGTGGAAGCGCTTCTGGTGAGGACGTGCATGACCTACCCAACAAGGGTAGTGTGGACATGCACCATTGCAGCAATGAAGTCGACTTATATTAGTTACATTTCTACTGTAGACACACTTTTAGAGGAGTTAAATGTCTTCAAGTCAGCAGGGCCTGATGAAATACATCCTAGAATACTTATGAAACTGGCTGAAGAGATCTCTGAACCATTAGTTACTATCTTTGAGAACTCAGGAAGGACGGAAGAGATCTCAGAGGACTGGGAAACTGCTTTAAGGGAATTATATGCCAGTCATGTTAACTTCAGTATCCAGAAACATAATGGAGCAAATAATCAAATAATCAATTTGTAAGAAATCTAGAAGAAAATGAGGTAATAAGTAACTGCCAATGTGGATTTGGTAGGAACAAATCAGGTCAAATCAATATAATATCCTTCTTTGACAGGGTAACAAAACTTGCGGACAGGGGGAAGCAGTAGGTGGTGTCACACTGTCTGGAGTGGCTCACAACTATGAGTGCCTACCTCAGGGCAGACTGTCAGAAAACAAGGGCACATACCCTAGACCTGTACTACATTCTATTATTACATTTCACCAAGCCAGGAAAAAATGTGAACTCTTGGATCACAATACCAGTCTTACCATGGCTTCCTTAGACTCTCCAGCATATCTTGCCACCCAGACAAATTGGACTTTGTGATAAAAGGTCACTGAAACCTAAAATCACACCACATCAGGTTTCTTCCAGTGTCAGGAGACCAGTCATTTACCCCAGATTGATTGGTATTCCAGACCTTACAGCAAAGGCAATGCTGACAGTAAACTAACTAAAGGTTTATAAGCTAAGAAAAAGAATTAGAGTTATTGAGAGGTTAAATCAGGTAAAATATAACAACAGGTAAGTCCGAGTTTGCAACTTCAAATGGTGGCAGTGATATAATAAACTACAAGTTTCCCCAAATTATTTCAGGGCTACCCACGATAATTCTGGGGATCTCTGTCTTCTCATGCAGGTGTTTGCCATGTCAGAAATCAAATTAGTCCAGAGGCAAAGGATCATTATTAAAATCTTCTACTCACAGAAGAAAAGATGAAAGTCTGTTTACCCACATGTTGGTTTTTTTAATTTGTTTTTTTTAATGAGAGTGAGTGAGGAATGCACTTAGACTTTTGGCCTCCAACCATATACATAATGGCCACTTGCTTTGAAATTAGCATTTTCTGTTAAAGTCCTTAAGAATTTCACAAGAATTTTTCAATAAGTAATTTAGTTTCAAGCGTATTTACCATGTAAATATTTGCTATTATATTATGACAGGAACAGATAAGCACCAAATAAATAAATAAATAAATAAAATACAAGTAACATTCCACTCCTTTTCATTAAGTTTAAATATCTGAATACACACTTATACATCTAACCATTACTTTGATATACACAAGTGAATTGACCTGAATACATGCAAGTATGACCTGGTCTGACAGTGTCAGAGATGGCATATATCTCAACTTTAGTAAGGCTTTTGATATTGTCTCTCATGAGCTGCTCATAAAAAGACTAGAAAAATATAACCTTGATGAACTTACGATAAGGTATACTCAAGGAAGTTATTAATGATTCACAATCAAGCCGGAGGGGCATATCGAGTGGGGACTGCAAGATTGTATCCTGGGTCTGGTTCTATTCAATATCTTCCTAAATGATTTGGATAACGGCATAAAAAGTATACTTACAAAGTTTGCAGGCAATACCAAGCGGGGGAGGGGAGGTGCAGGGTTGCAAATGCTTTGGAGGACATGATTAGAATTCCAAATGATCTTGACAACTGGAGAAATGGTCTGATTATATAGGATGAAATTCAATAAGAACAAATGCAAAATAGTGTACTTAAGCAGGAATATCAATTGCCCAAATACAAAATGGGAAATGACTACCTAGGAAAGAGTACTGCAAAAAAGGTCTGGGGTTTATTGTGGATCACTGACTAAATATGGGTCAAAAATGTAATATTGTTGCAAAAAAACCAAACATCATTCTGGGATGCAGTAGGAGGAGTGTTGTAAGCAAGACGTGAAAAATAATTCTTTCACTTTACTCAACGTTAATGAGGTCTCAACTGGAGTACTGTGTCCACACACAATACTCTTGAGAAATACACATCAGGAAAGATGTGGATACATTGAAGGAAGTCCAGAGGAGGGCAACAAAAATGATTAAAGGTCTAGAAAACATGACCTACAAGAACCGACTGAAAAAACCGGGGTTGTTTAGTCTGGAGCAGAGAAGACTGAAGGGGACATGATAACAGTTTTCAAATACTGAAAAGGTTGTTAAAAATAAGAGGGTGATAAATTGTTCTCCTTAACTACTGAGGACAGGACAAGAAGTAATGGGCTTAAACTGCAGCATGGCAGATTTAGGTTAGACATTAGGAATAACTTCTGAACCTTAAGGGTTAAGTATTGGAACAAATTACCTAGGAAGGTTGTGGAATGTCCATCATTGGAGGTTTTTAAGAACAGGTTAGACAAACAGCTGTCAGAAATTGTCCTATATAGTACTTAGTCCTGCCTCAGTACAGGGGACTGGATTAGATGACCTATCATGGTCCTACATTTCTATGTTTCATCTTTCCTGCAGGACAACTAACTCACCTTATAACTGCAATGCATTAATCTGTTGGGATCATTAACTGTCGTTTGGAGTCTGTAGTCAGTTCACAATATAACTATGGGTAGAATAGTATCAGAGGGGTAGCCGTGTTAGTCTGGATCTGTAAAAGCAGCAAAGAATCCTGTGGCACCTTATAGGCTAACAGACATTTTGGAGCATGAGCTTTCGTGGGTGAATACCCACTTCGTCAGATGCCATGCATCTGACGAAGTGGGTATTCACCCATGAAAGCTCATGCTCCAAAACGTCTGTTAGTCTATAAGGTGCCACAGGATTCTTTGCTGCTTTTATGGGTAGAATGTTGAGGCCCAGCTACAGACAAATGTGAAGTAGCATGCATTTTTGCTAGCATGCCTCTTTGAAAATATGACTCTATGGTGAGAATTTTCCAAACCTTTTTGCAGCTAAAGATGACAGTTTTGGTACCTAAAAGGAGCTTGAAGGTCCTTGAGGCATGTAAAGCATTTTTAGAAGAAGATGTAGGTGATTGCAAAGGGCCCTAAGCTCGTAGGTAGAGGGAGAAGGAGTAGGGCTAAATTCATGGTCAATCCTTTGGGATTTTAAAAGGTACTGAGCAGCCTCCTGCACACAAATGGGTGCTGCTGTTCATCATTTCCTGAACCACCATTAACTCAGCAAGCACAGGTTAGTACACTCACTTCGCAGCCACTTGCACGTCACCCACACACACTGTTGCACACAGATTTCAGAGAATGCATACTCATAGGATTTTAATTACACATGGACACTGGGAGCAGCACATGCAGAGAGAGCAAACATATATTGTGGAACTCCTGACAATGAATTTCACAAGAAAGGGACAGAAGCATCCCAAGGAGGGAGATGCCATGGCACTGCTTGTGGTTTAAAGTTCTACTCAGTATGAGCAAGTGTGGAAAAAACTGGTCCTTATTTATTTAGGCACAGATTCTGATGCTGTAGCTCATGTTTTAACTTCAATGGGAGTTGAAGAATCACTGAAGAAGTTATTATTTCAAATTGAATTCTGTGTTAAAGGCACAACATAACATCACAGAGGTCATTCGAAGTAACTTACTTTAAAAACTGCCTTTAAGAGATACAGGCTAAGTCACTTATAGTTGTGATATCCAAATACCAACTATGCATATGAATGTAGTATTCATAATGCCCAAAGTGACCTCAGCCCTCTGTGGGGCCGGATTAATGCATATTCACAACAGACTTTGGGTCTCAAGTGACTACAGCAGAATCTCACAGTGATAAATAAAAGCTTGAAAACATGATCTGAGCTACTGAAGTAGAGGATGGGCCCACAGCCTGGGGGCTGAACCACGAGGACCCCATGTTATGGCATGCCTAAGGCCCAAGATTGCCTTAATCCAGTACTGGCTCTCTGCCTTTTCACACATTAGCTCTCATATGCATGTCTTCTTATTTTTCCTCCCATCGTTATATGGCCTTTGGAGAAGAACCCATTATGGGGGAAATCCTGTAGCAAAAAGGTGAGTCATGCACTTTGATCTGAATGTTGGCAAACTTGGTTTATTTCCTCTGCTAAGCAAATCCAGAGGCAGAGTAACACCACCTATAATACTTTATTCTTTGGCCCTGAGAGCAATACCCTGTGTTTTATTAGCCACAGCTTTCCTATAGTGTAGCTTTGTCTCTTTCAGTCATGGACAGGTAGGTGGGCTTTAAAATATCTAGCTCCTAGCCCAGAAAGGGCCTTGTAAATTGGAACCAGGGTATGAATTCACTCTGGAAATGAATGAGGAGCTAGTTCAATATGTATGGTGTGTTCTTGTTGATCTTTCTTGCATAACAGGAAGGCTGCTGCTTGTACAAATTATAATTCTCAGGTGGCTCTCAGTTTAATACTTTAATATAGTGAACTACAGTCATCTAATATGTAGGTAACAAAAAACAAGGATCAGAATGTCAAAGTCCTCATTTATTCAGGCTCATGACTAGCAAGAGATGAAAAAGAACATTCCTTTCCTCTGTTGCAATGTTGGGTCCAGGAAGAGAGAAAAGTCTAACATGATTTGAGGTTGTGTGTTATCTTAGACCTTGGTCCTGCAAAAGAGAACAGTGCAGGTATACAGGTCTACATCTGCATGATTCTCCATGGATTCTCTCAGTGGAAAGTGAGGTTATTGCTTTAGTGAGGTCCTCAAAATGTTTCTCTTTACTTTTCACATCACCATTATCTTCCCTGGATTAAGTTTCAACCAGATGTTCTTCATTCATCTGCTTATTTCTTCTAGGCACTGGGATGTCTTCATAACATCAGATACTCTGTTTCCTGAGAAGCAGATGAAGAGCTGAGTATTTCCTGCACTAGAATCCATGACGTTTCATAGTATCTTAGAGTAATCCCAATCTATTTTGAAGAAAATAAGTTAAAGTGATGAACCCTGTAGAATGTCACATGTGAGAATTTGGGGGAAAATGAGCAGATGTCCATCACAACTTTTTGGGAGTTGTGTAAGGGGAATAAGTAGAGACAATTTAATGCTACTCCATCCTCTCATGTGTGAAAGGCAGTTTTCCCATATGACCAAGCACATTGAAGGCTGATGAGAGAGCAGGCAGAAAAATTATATCCTATATGCAAGGCTGCTCTAAGTTAGCCCTAGGGAGTAGTCCAGCACAGACCAGGCTCAAGATTCAGAAAACTCAAAATAGGGCTTTTCAGCCCTTTGTAAACACACTCCATAGCTGCAACACAGTTTAGTGGGACCCCAGAATCTTGCTCTAGGTTTCTTCAGAGATGGCAATAATATTGAACTCTTGAGATTGGTTTGAATGAGACACTGATAAAGCAAAAGGATATAATGTGCAGAACACATCTTCAAGTGATATAATTGCAAAGGGGTCTTCTTGCTCTGGAACCCTGAGGAATTAGAACTAGTTTCACCAATGTGCTGGTGACTCTCAGCTCCCTGACGCAACAGTTTTCCTGCTCTCCTAATTTCTGTCAGAGACACTGACCTAGATGAAAGAAGCTGACTTAAGCTCAATCTGAGTAAGATAAATGAGATTCAAGCTGACAGACGGGAGCAGTCAGAACTGGCAAAGACAATGGACTTGATATTTCTGTCAGGCTAGTTTTAAACCAGTGTAAATTCACTGACATCTATGCATTTATTCCAGATTTACACCAGCGTACAAAGAGAATCATGGCCATTATCTCCAGTAGAAGTGATTGGGTCACCGATTAACCTTAGTTAGCAAGCTCATGTTCTAATAGGACTCATCTGTACTGCCTCATGCTTATATTGCAGGAGTGGCCAGGACAACCTTCTTTCTTATTTAGCAGGCAAGGGAATTGCTGCCATTGCCCTTAGTTGCAAACCTTGCCGTGGTATTTCATGCTTTTGATACATCAATTGTAGACTATTGCAATATTTAATTTTTCTGGCTGATATTTTCCATTTGGGGCTGAGTTTGCTGCTGCAGATGGTCATGGACAATATGCTCCACATTTTTCTTAAAGTATTTAGACCTGTATCCTCAAGGGAGTTAGGCACTTAAATATCATTGAGGATCTAGGACTCAGGTCTTTTAAACTTGTGATAAGTGTGTCTGTATAACACAGCAATGGCTGCCTATTTTGAGCAGGGTTAAGTGGAACTTGAATGATACATAGGCATCATTCTGGCTTTTTGCACTGGGCTAAATTTCTTAAAGTCTAATTATTGAGATCCTGTGGCACTGGAGAGTTACAGATCACGTGTGTTCTTAACAAACCTAAATGTGTAAAAAATAAGGTGAACAAATGAGAAAAAGCAAGAGTACAATAAAAGTCCTCTCAGATTTTATGAGAGGAACTTATTTTATAGTTTATTGCTATTACTCAATTGTAACTGGGGGAAAATCTACTTTACAAATTTGTACTTTACAAATCATAAGACTAAAACTAAATAAATGGCATAAATTAAGGAAAGACTGTGGACATTTTCCCTTGTGGAAGCATAGCAACAAAGACTTTAGAAAAAATAATTTATCTGTATGTGTTTCATTGAAAGGGGAAAAAAACAACATAGTATTTGAATAGAACTATTACTATCCCCACAACTCATCCATGTGGAAAAAATAATTTCTGTTCTATAATGAAGGGTAGCAGGCTGAAATAGTGCATTTTAAATGCATATTGCTGAATCTTGGAAAGCAAAATTTTAAATTATGTGTATTCACATAGACAATCTGATCCTAAGAGGTAACATCAACCAATCAAGCAGCAGAATCCTCACATAAGACCTGTGCCTGAAATTTTCCAAATTTTCCAAAATGACTAGTGGTTTTTGGGTCCTCAATTTGTAGGTGCCCAATTTGAGACATCTTAAAAGGGTCTGGTATTTCAAAAGTGCTAAGCACCCAACCTCAGAAAGTCAGTCTCTTTTTAAAGTGTCTCAAATTGGGCACTCACAAGATCACTAGTCACTTATAAAAAAATTGGGTCTACGTATCCAGTCAAAATAACTCAATTTTCCCAACTGCAGATGTTGACTACTTGAAGTAACACTCATCAAAAAATAGTTTTTGCAAGTGATTCAGAGGCTGAAATATGTTAGATAAAGCATTAGCGGTTAGTTTGTGTCTGAAAGGCACAGCTTAGAATGACTGGCACAGTAAGGAGACCAGCCTGTTCCCCGCTTTGCATTGGTTCCATTAAGATGGCCATTATGTGAGGAGGGGCTATGACCCTTCTCCTCCTTGCCTCCTGAAGATGCCTAGATTGCTAATATGCCTGATGGTAAGATGCAGCATGCTACTGCAGGAGAAACAGCTCCTTGCACCTTCCTCCTCTTCCTTTCCCTAACTGCACATCTGGGTAACTACAAGGTAGAATCTTGACCTAACTGAACAATGAGAAACAATATCTAGAACACCAAGATGTACTCCTGCCCAGTAGATGAACCGGGGAAATGGCTTCATTCATGAATTGTTCACCATAAGCAGTTTGCCTAGCTCTAGCCTTTAACAGGCTCGATTCAGCTTGGTATGAGATAGTCAGGTAGTCAAGGCGCTTGCCTCATACAGGAGCCTCTCTTGGAACATTTTTACTATCTGAACCAACACTCAACTGTCAGCACTGTGTGCTGTTATCCCCCAGTGCTCATATAAAAGTGTGCATTGCTCATATAAAAGTGTGCATTGCTAAACCACTTCATTTTTTTGTAAAGTATGTTTCTGGGGTGGTCTTAATTTGAAGTCTTTAGCTGTCTTCAGCCTGTGGAGAGGGTCAGCATGGACAGAAACACCATCCAAACACACAAAACATGGCTTAAGCATTATATAGTCCTTCTGCTGGTTCTCTGCACAGGGGTGAATTTCACTCTGTGAACTGAACAAACTTCAACCCAAAGCAAGTTCTAGTAATTATCAACAGTAGAAACCAGATCTTCATTTTGCACTCTTTATTGTTTGTTTCATGCAACTACATGATGTGCTATTTCGCCAAATAAATTCCTCAGTTTGCTCAAGAAAAGGCAATTGATTAATATTTCTAATAATTAGAACTTTCTGAATCTCAGAAAAGGGAAATGTAAACTTTGGACTGAGGATAATGTAAGACAAATTAGCTACTTTAGCTCTCAGAGGAAGACTTAGAATTTGCAATAGTCTTGGAGTGCATAACAGAACACGTGAAGCTTTATAATTATTATAATTAGGATGATAATTGCCTACATCCAAAAAGCTGAACTAATGTTCTAATTCAGCTTTTATTAGAAAAGCACCCTTTGAGGAAAAAAATATTTTTGATATTGGAAACAGGATCATTAGTTTTATCATGATAAAACTTAATTATATTAAGTTGAAATTTTTAAAAATGCCATAACCCTTAAATAATACAAAGAAGATACATTGCTGAAATTTGTCAGATGGTATGGTAGTGTGATTTTTTTCTGGTATAGCTCACATTGGTCTGAATCCCCATTATAAAACAATACTCCCCTATTTATAAAGGAAACTAGTCTCAAATTAATTGCTGCAAGTTTAAATTTGGCTTATAAGGTTTCTGCCTAGGTTTATATATTTATAAAACCATTAGAATACATCAGGGCAATAATGCCTGGATCAAGATTATTAGGAAGCCATTTTTTTTATTAGAATGCTCACCTTTAAATCCCATTGAGAACCTTGCCTGATTGTACATGAGATGCAGTGAATTATAACTTTGCTCTTGCTAATTAAACTGAATTTCTAATTTCATTTCATATGCAAAGGTTTTCAACATCATTTACATTCCCAGTTCAATGCCAATCTCACAACGCAGAAATCAACGGGAGAAAATGTGGTGAAAAATAGTACACCTATAGATTAGATTGAGAACCCTAGTGTTGTAAGCATTTATAGTGTGGCAATTTTATTATCAAATCGGCCCCTGAATTTCTCTCTCCTTTCAAAGAGGAAAATATTTTAGACTCCCTGCTTATCTTTTTGGGGAGCTGGTTTATTTAATAAAATCCAAAGTAACATACCCTTATGAAGCCTTTTGAAAATCAATTAGTATTTGTGAAAGATTTGATCTGTTCTCTTCCAACAAAAACACTGCAGTCATTGTTCTTTAATTGCAAGACATTGAGGACAATATCTTATCTGTATCAAATGCCTCATTGGGCCCTGATTATTATTCACTCTCTTATGTTGCACACATTTAATTGTCTTCCTGATTGTACCACTGCTAACAGGGGTTCTGAAAGCTGCCTGCTTTGAGTATGTGAAGGAAGGGAAACTCAGAAAATGAAACTAGCATATGGGAAGTTTTATTTGGTCTCTTGTAATCCTCATGCACACAAGTGGTCCCATTAAGATCATTGGGATTACTTGTCTGAGTAAGGGCTACCTGTGTGATTAATGGATGCAGAAAATGGCCTGTAATGGGATGCCCAGATTTTGGCACCACCTGGAGGGATCCTGAAAGCCTGTCATAGCCACCCCAGTTATACTCACTTAGCCACACAAAAGTCTATGATGCCAGGGTCAGAGGCCTCTTAGGGAAGCATTAGCATCTGGCAGCTAGCTAGGTACAGCTGAACCTATTTAATCTCAATATCTTAAAAGAAAAGCATGTTACTCTGAAAGGGGAAAAGAACAAAAGGTTGTACTGAACAAATACCAAGGCAGGGAGCTTTGGAGAAACATAGGAGCTGCCTTGTATAGTTTGTACTTTTTGAATACAGAAATCTGCTATTTGTGAAACTTCATGGACTACATGCAGATAAAGGATTTTTGTCGAATTGGTGTGTGGATTTACCACCTGCAATAAACTTGAGGACAATTTGTGTTCAGACCCGAGCCTGTAATGAGTCCTCTCTCCTGTTATTCCTCCCTAGATTTGATCATTTGCATATGTGAACTAATTGAAGCATAGCTTTTGTTAAAAGCATTCTTAATAAAAATCACATTACACATACATATTGCTATGGTAGCACAGACTCACTTTGAAAACAATCAGTCACACCACCAGCATGCGTATCAAATAGGCATTCGTGGCAACAGTATAATGAACAAATGAAACAGCCATGCTTGCTCACTGGAATCATACTTCCTTCACTAAAGTTTATTACATAGTCAAATTATTTCCAAAAAAAGAATGGATTTGATGAATTGAGCCATTTTTTCTCTTCACTATCCACAAACAAGACCTGATGTTTATAAATGACTTTTGTTACTCTCTAGTGTGTAATGAATAGTCTCTACAAATTTCAGTTTATTTTAGTTTTCTTCACCAATTTTTTGCAGAGTATTGCTATTCATTATTCGATATTCATGCCACATGCTTGATTTCTGCATTGTTAATTTCATGGATTGGATCTGTTATGTAATATATTGGCAAAGTCATTTAAAGTAGTGGGTGGGCACACTTTAATGTTAAATCAAAGGAATGATTAATAACAACAGTAACAATAACCCATGTAATATGATTTTATTTCCAGTCCCTCAAACTATCTGTGCACATTTGGGGCTATTCCATTAACTGTTCCAGGAATCCATTGTGTGAATAATAGAATGAGCTTTTCAAAATGGCTGCTGAAGCACTTCCAGTCTGAATGCTTTGGGGAATTTATTATTGTTTGTTATGGGCTCCATTCTAACCCTTATCCCTTCCCTTCCTGTATGCACAGCCTGCATAAGCACAAGTCAATATGAAGCTCTTGAGAGCAAGAAGTCACGGATTATTCTGCTTGCAATCTCTAGAGGAACATGCAGAGTCATAGCTCTGCCAGCTGGGGACAGGGGAATTATGCTACAGCCCTCCCAGGAGGACACAGTTTGTAACACATCCCCATGCACTGGCAAGCTCCAACTGGGGCTCGGGAGGTGATCTAACCATTTCCCTTTAAAAAAAGAAATCTCACCTGTAATTGTGATGAACTCATTTATTCAAGACATTGTAGCCTTCCACAAATGTTCTTGTCAGTGAAAACTTGCTTACTGAAATGTATATGAATACGCTGACAAATGTGATTATAAATGCAAGTGAAGCAAATCAAAAGGTTTTAATTCAATACACTAAAACAATACAGAAATACATTGAGGTTATTTATTCCGAAACCTTTATTCACAAGAGTAGGACTTGCAGGATTGGGTCTTCCCTTTTTATTTTATTTTTTAAAGCACTGTACATAAGGTTTTTTATTTGGACAAGTTATGTCCCATTTGGTTACATTAATCGATTAGGTACATCATGGACTGACTGTGGTTCCTTGCTATAACATATTCATCCAATGCCACTGCTGGGCATCCAGATCAAAACAAAAGTTTTTATTTTCTTTTTTTTTCTCAGCCTTATTCTTATGAAGCAGAGCTGATATCTCCAATATTTGATGTGGTTTCTCTGAAATTCACTAAGTGAAGAAAAGAAAATTGGTTGCAGCTGATCTATGAAGAGTCCAGTTTCTACAACTCAGCTCTAAGCCATTAACATCTGTCTACTACCATGCTGCAACATTTATTTACATGAGATTTTGATGCATTACAATCAATGATCCGTATTTCCAATATGGAAACAGTATGAAATGCTACTTATCTCTTTTGTCCTCATTCCTCTGACCATACATAGCTATCACCTTCAGCTTAAATTACTGCAGTTATTTTTGGCTGGGCTCGCTCTTATTGCATTTATGAGACAACAGTCAATGTATATGGTATATTGTATCACTTGTTCTAAAGGAAAAGTGCATGTTACCCCACTCCCTTTCACAGTTCTTACATTCATTTTTGTATGGATTTTTAAGCTCCTACTCCCTCTTGCTGGCTTTCCCCTCCCTCAACTTCATCCTGAATGTGGCAATCCCCCTTCCTAATTTCCAGCTCCACCATGTGTTATCCACTTGCCACTCATTGTCTGGTTCCCTCCCTCAGTCCATTCTTGATACTTCATTTATCCCTTCTATTGCTATTCTCTCCCTTTCCCTCTTTCCAGATGGACTAATCTCACTCTCTATAGTGTCTGATTTTCCACTGGTGTATATTGGCACCAGTAGAATTCAATGGAGTTATGCCAATTTACACAAGCTGAGCATATGACCTTATATATATATTCCAGAGCTTCCATACCCAATATATAGGATATTGGTATTTAGATTTGTATTCCGAATGCAGAAAACTTTTAGAAGATTATTCAGTATTTAACTGAATGATAAAAATGTTAATTTCATCTCATCACTACTTCTGCTTTTAGAAATTACAATTGATTAGCTATTATTAATATTTACTGTTGCTCTGGAATTTGTTATATTCTTATGTTCCTTCTCATACATTGTGATTTTTCATTTAACAAAAGTTCCTTATTACTTTTCTGTTACAAGCAGGACACTGTGAAGCTAATTTCTGAAGACATTCTGTTGACATTTTATGAATTACTTGTAGGCATATACTCTCCATCCAGGCTTCAATTACCTAGTTCAAAGGTTGAGAAGGTCTGAATGCATGCATGTGTGTGACACACATGTAGGTATAAACACGTGCATACACTATGTATAGAGTATATATCAATATATATCTATATATATCAATACACACACACACCCCTCTCTATATATGCACAGGTGTACAGACACACATGCAAAATTAGAAAAACAATAAGCTAAAGTGAAATTCCCTAAATAAACAGTAAACTCTCTGAATTGCAGGCATCTTTTCATCTTGAAAACTCAAGATCTCCCCCCATCCCCAGTCATTTTAGTTAGTTAAAAATATACTTACAGAATTTCATTAGTAAACCAATCCAAATAAAATGTTTCTAAATATTCCTCACTTCCCAGCTTTATGCTACATTTTTGCAACTGTAATATGCTATCTACAGCACAAGTGGGTTTCAAAATAGGAAGAAAATAGAGAGTGCAAATTATCAATAAAGCAGGCTTCTGCTTCCGAACCAACTACTGCAGTTTCTACTGAAAATAAACAAAACAATTATGTTGCTTAGGGATTAGAGAGAGGGAAAAAGAAATCATTTTCTATCAAGGACAACAGTATACCAAACCAGGAAGAAATGACAGGAGAACTCAGGGAAGATTCTTATCTGTAATTTGATCAACATCGAGAAGGCATACAGTATCTAAGAGCGTGAGCAGAATCTGAGGTTTTAATAAAAACAAAAAAGAGCTCCTTAACCCCTTTTCTCCTGAACTATATTTTGACATGTTCTGAAGTTGGGATGGAAGGAATTGTGTCTTTACTTTTTATACAATAGATGTAATATGAAAGAACCTCACATCATAGAATATCAGGGTTGGAAGGGATCTCAGAAGGTCATCTAGTCCAACCCCCTGCTCAAAGCAGGACCAATTCCCAGACAGATTTTTGCCCCAGATCCCTAAATGGCCCCCTCAAGGATTGAACTCACAACCCTCAGTTTAGCAGACCAATACTCAAACCCACATACACTGTTGGGTCCAAATAACCATATTTACGAACAATGTACAACATGCAAGGTCTAACCACATATATACATTACTGGCAGGGCTCTAGTGGTTCCTGAAACACAGAAGAGAGTGAGGACTACTGGAGGGCACACAAGCTATTTAAAGAAATACCACCCAATTACTGTACTCTACAAAAGGCGAAGAGGGAATTGAGTAAGTAGTAGTAGCTGGGAAGGAAGCAGGGGGGGATAATTGCTGAGCACTAGGGAAGGGCTGATCTGAAGGAAGTTAAATAATGAAGCTCGAAAGAGGAGGGACAATGGAAGAATGGGGGATTGGGAAAGAAAATATGAGTGGCAGGAGAAAGAGAAGTTGAGGAGCAAAAGTAGTAAGGAACCCAAGAGGCAGGTGGGAATACATACAATATGGCAAAAGCATCAGTCTGTATTAATGATCCTTTCTGATCGCAATCTTAGTGAAGCATATCAGCTTGTGACTCACTTAAATGGTGGTCTCTCAGGCACAAAATTCCATCCCCTGAAGCAGCTCACAACATCAAATGTTTTAACCTCTTTCTGTGTAAACACTGGCCATATATTTCTATTCTTTGTTACCTAGATTTTAGTATATTACAAGTCTTTACCTCTCAATGGTAATTTCTACATTTCCTTAACAGCCTGTAAAAAGTCAGTTCAGAGTACCTGACTTACATTCCCCGCAAGTGTCACAATTTTCTGAATTCTTCCTGAGATGTAGAGGAAGCCAAGAGATCAAGGTAGACAGATAGTTCCCATATCTTATCCTGTCCCTTTATTAAAAAGTGTTCTCAAACATCTCAAAATGTACACTGATCCTATTTTGTGTTGATAGAACTCAATTCCTATTACCTTCAGCACATTGCAGAATGTGGGGATTGGTCTTAATATGAACCATAGCCTTATTATGAGAAAGTAGTTACTGTCCATACACAGTAGCTAGTTCTTGATGTTGTTATTTTTCTGTTATTAAAAGAAACCTTGTTTTCCCCCTCAGTAATTTATTTAGGTGACAGCCTTGCACTCCTTATTCAGAACATTGTTTTCAAAAGGGGATTTTGCTGAGTACAGGAGTGCAGTATTGGACCCTAATGTTAAGGGCTAATAGACTCCTAAATACATCTTACAGTTTTTGAAAGTAGAGCTCAGAGATTTAGCTCTGAGATTCATTGAAATTGAATATAGAGATCCATTTAAAAAAAATAATCTTTCTTGGTTGGCCGATTTATCTTATAACAGGAGCTAAATATTAAACTATTTTGTTTTAAAGTGAAAAGACAGGGGAGAGTGTTTGTGTGTCAAATAAATGTACAAATTAATGAAGTTATAAAGTATCTCTTTTGCCTCAAGCATTACATGTCATTCTACAGAGCCCATGATTCGTCACAACATGCCCTCCTACCAGAGTGAAGTGTAGCATCAGGATTTTCACACTAGAAAATGAGGACTATGTGCTGTACTCATACTACTAGCCCTTAAGCCCTTACTCAAGTGAGTAACCCTATTAATTTCAATCAGACTACTTGTGTGAGAGATCTATTTAGAGGAGTGAGGTTTTCAGGATCTGCCTGTAAGTGCATTGTAGTGGATTACTATACTTATTTTTAGATTGAGAGATGAAGATAAATATCCATAGTGCCAGACAAAGACACCTCAATCCATGTTTAAAGTGTCTAGTAAAAACCAAGCAGAGTAGAGAAGACCCCTATTTTGCAATGCCAGAGCACAGAAATACATACACTGATGAGACACAGTCACTTACCCAGCTATTGACTCATTGTTTACATTTGACTTTGCTTTCCACACATCAGGAGTTTAAAGCATAAGTAATCAGTCCAGCTACAGCTCATGAGATGTTTAAAACTAAAGAGGTTGTAATATCTGGACTACTAAACGTGAGCCTTGAAGCTTTACCCCTTCTCCAAGAAGGAGAGAGTGGGTGTCTGTGTGCAGAATTCCAATTTTCACTGACAATCTGGCACTGTTAAAGCCAAAGTACACACAATTAAATCTTATTTGGTACAAGGTTGATCATGGAGGAATGTATAGATGTGAACGCAAATCACAGGAAGCTAATTCTAATTCAGCTGAGCCAACATAAAGCTCTTTTTTTCCCCCCAGATCAAAAGAAAGTTATGTTCAATAGTAGAGGTGAAATCCTAGTTCCAAGGAAATCTACAGGAGGAGGAGGAGTTCTGCTATTTAACTGAGGCCAAGATTTCACTTGAGGACTTTACAACAGCCCTGACCATACCTAAAGCTTTCTTGTCAAAGTCCGAAAGCACATACACACACCAAACCATTGGTAATTATGAAGTTGCCTGTTCTGTCCACTTGTAAAACCAACTGAGTTTGACTCAATAAGGATTTCTTATTCAATTAACATTTTAGTAATGACATTTAAAGCTACATGACAATGTTCTGTAATATCTGATTAAACCAAATCTATGATAAGAGTAAACATGATGCAGCTGAAACACTGATGGGTAACCCCAGCAGGGGCTATTAGAGACAGAGTTAAAAATTCTGTTAATTTAAATGGATCATGAGAAATGCTTGTTCTCATCTGTAGTACAATTCTTTCTAGTAAAATAATTAAGCACATAGCCAGTAAAAATAGTGACTAATTGCTATATTCATGCAAACACAAACATTGCAAAGAAAACCCATGGATCTAGATTGTTCTCAGTGGTGGCAGATGACAGGACAAGGAGCAATGGTCTCAAGTTGCAATGGGGGAGGTCTAGGTTGGATATTAGGAAACACTATTTCACTAGGAGGGTGGTTAAGCACTAGAGTGGGTTACTTAGGGTAGAATCTCCTTCCTTAGAGGTTTTTAAGGCCTGGCTTGACAAAGCCCTGGCTGAGATGAGTTAGTTGGGGATTGGTCCTACTTTGAGCAGGGGGTTGAACAACATGACCTCCTGAGGTCCCTTCCAATCCTGATATTCTGCGATTCTATGATTCATGGCACTGAGTTTCACAGCCTGGTTCGATTGACTTGGGCTTGCAGGGCTCAGGTTGTGGAGCTAAAAATAGCATTGTAGAGTTAGAGCTTGGCTGGAGCTCAGGTTCCAAGTCCCAGGGGGTGAAAGACCCTAGTCAATTGACCTGAGCTCTCAGACATGGTGCTCTCTTTTTTTAAAATTATTATTATTATTATTTTTTGGAGTGCAGACATACCTGTAGCGTCAAATCGTTCAAATACTCATTGGTGCTAAAACTACCAGAAAGATCAGGGAATGAGAAATTATGGAAACTCCAGGAGGAAACTCTGCTGATGTAAACCGTCATAGCTCTACTGGCTTCAACCGAGGGCTGCAGCATACTGGAATTTGTCACTGTGTGGAAGAAGGCATTGATTGTGCCTGTACTACACCTGTTGTGTGGATAGACTTCAGTCTGGAGGGCTGTTAATTTTGCACTTTTCATGAGCAATCAATTTACACTAAACAATTTTTAAAAAGTAAAAGATAATTTAAAAGTTTCCCAATTTTACTGAAGAAATATAGAATTCACATACTAGGATTTTATACTGATTTCTTCATTATCAGCAAAATAACTGACCAAATAGCAATTTATTACTGTTTCAGAGCATCCACTTATTTATCATGCCCCACTTTTCCCATGTTGTAGCTTCCATGAGCAATAGAGTTCTAGGTTCCAATGTCTGTAAAAACTGCAATATTCCTCATTATTTTTAAATGGTTCCTAATAGCATAAGATCAGAGGTGCTTAAGTATGAGATTATATTGTTTGATAAATATCCTCTGTGCTTTGGAGTGCCTGTCAGAGTTAGCTTTTTTCTGATAATCATATTGCTTAATTATCTGAAGGGTTAGAGGAATCTATGCTTTTTTATATCTGAGGCATGCCTGCAAAAACTTTGATTATGGTTTCATACCATATTCAACTGGCAACATTTTAATTATTTTGACAATGAATATATTTTAGTGTATGTCTTAGAATGAAAGAATACTTCCCCTTAATAACAAGGATTATATTTTAAATATCATAAAGCTGTTCAAACCTCCTGAACCCTCTTAAGTGTTAATATTAATAAAGCTTTGCTTTCTACAGCTTAGATGTGAACTGCAACCAGTTTACATAAATCAACTCAACTTAATTGCTTAGTGGGTATCCCAGAGATACCCTTTTATATACTGGGTTGCTATTTTTAAAAAGTTAGGTATCCTGATCTTTTTACTGTTACCTCATGGACTTAGTAATACATAAATACTAGGCCACCTGGAACTGAAGACTCTCATTGCCTGTGGCTAGGTTATCCCCACATTCAGTAATACGTAGCACTAAACGCAGAACTGGGACATATCTGTATCTTTTTATGAATATTGTGTAGACCTCTGTCTATTTGTTTATGATGGTTTCTTTGCTATGAAGCTAGAGCAAAAGGCGATATTTTACGTAAACCAAGCAGACAAAGTAAAATAATGACTTAGATAAGGAGCATCCCACCCAACACTCAAATGCAATAGCCAGGCTCACAGCAGTGAAGTGGTGACACCTCAGCCCCAATTCCAGTTGCACAGCCGTTTCGCAAAGGTTGAGAATCGGGAGATAAAAAGACACCCGTTTGTTAAAGATCTGCCCTGTAGAAAGAGAGGCTGACACAGACAGAGTCAGGGGTCTACAACAAAGCAGGCTGTAAATTGGTTCCCAAGATACTGCAGGACAGAGGGGACTAAATCATGCATTCCTAAGGGCTGGAGGGAAATGCCAAGCATAGGTAAAACAGTATGAGTATGCATCTCTGTTGTTTTAAAGCATTTTAAAACCTTTTGGAAAAATTAATCATACGTTGTTCTGAAGAAGCTGTGTGTATGTCACTGCATAGTGTTACTGTCCATGGGTTCCTGCAGGAAAACTCTTGCAAGTGCCAAGTCTGTTGGGCCCACTACATATCACAGCTGACAATCATGGGAGTATAACCAAGAGACCCAGTCAGGGAGTGCGTGGATCATGGGATCCCACCCAAAAAGCAGTGGAGGTACAGGCCAGTGACTTGAAAGGGGTGCACTTCAGGGAGTGCAGAAATGTCACAGAAGTGGCAGTCTTTCCTGGGATGATAACCCTAATACCTAAAGCACAGATGGTCCATGGGAAGGTACATAGAGAATGTAACCTGGAAAGTAGATGCTGTAAAGAGACGTGGTTGTGACAGTGGACAGCGAAATAGATAGGAGTTTGCAGTGTGATATGGCAGCAAAACAGGTCAGAGAAATGATACCTTCAGCCAGGAAAGTGTCAGAACTTCTGTCTAGACACTGATGGGATCACCTCTAGAATAATGTTCATTGCTGGACATTTCAGTATGAGAAAGCTAATTACAGCTTGAAGGGAATTCAAAGAAGTGCAAAAAATGACTATAACGATTTTATGAAGGAATTATTTTATGTAATTATTGTATATATAGTTGGCTCAGTTATGGGTAAAAGGCAAAAGGTAACAGTCTGCACATATATGGGAGGTGTAAACAATAATGCAGGAGAGGAATTATTAAGAGTAGTAAGCAGGGACAGGAAGCAGGAAATTGTGACACAAAGGTTCCTTGGCAAAGGGTCCCCTGTTCTTTGTAAACAACTCTAGGTTGAGATCTAACAACTTACCACTCCCCAACACACATCTTGCAAGGTGTTTATCCATAAAGGGCATGTAAGGTGTTTAGAGAAAACTCAACTTGTCAAGATTTATAATCATTGTGAGATACATGTACAGATAATATTAAAGGAATAATGTAATTGTATTGAAAGTATGTTTTATGGACTTGGAGCAAAACTTAGTCACAAGGGGATAATATGCCTCAGTGATGGCCCATTCAAGTAGAAAACACCCACCCTGATTAGCCAGTGATGCAATGCAAGGCTCGACTGTCTAGCCTTACGCCATACCAAGGCTATCAATTGAAAACCACCAGAGACAACTGTAAACAATTGAAACGACTTAGAAATAAAAAAGAATATTACAATGGACAGAGAATCAGCCTGCCCATGAATAAGACAAAGCACAGTTACAGTATAAGACAAAGCACTCTGGAATCTGTTCACTGAGGACACATATTGGGAGCAGGGGTGTTCTTAAGAAAAAATGTATCCTGATTCCTGTGAAGCCAACTAGCTTTGGAACAGACTGGAATTTGGGGGAAAAGCTACTTTATTAGGTAGGAAAAGTAACTATTAATAAGCGTAGATCCAGGTTCACATTTTATAATTTTATCTTGTATTATAGCCATTTGTTTCCATCATTCTCTCATTTCTAGTGAGATCTCTGTTCTTTCTTAGATAAATCTCCATTTGTTTCATTAAAAGCACTGTTTGGCTATACAGTAGCAATGGATTAAAGTAAAACGAATTAGACTGCTCTACTGGGGACAGGCGATTTAGGATGTTGTAAGCCGGTCGTACTGGGGTACGTCCCCCTCAGGTGCGGCAGGGAGCTAGGGCGCCTCCTTAGGCACAGCAGTCAGCGACGTTGGGCTGCCTCATCAGGGTCTAGGGGCTCGAGAAATCAGTAATAGGGGTGAGCCCCAGGCACAGCGCCTAAGCCCGGCCTTGGGCGGGGCCGGCAGCAAACTGTTCAGGCTCAGCTCAGGGCTGAGCAAATACAGTCTATAGCCCAAGCCCTTGGTCAAGGCGGGGTGGCAAACCGTTCAGGCTCAGCCTCTTGCGGTCAGGGGCTGAGCAGACACAGTCTATGAGCCCTGGCCCTTGGGCAGGGCGGGGCAGCAAACAGTTCAGGCTCAGCTCCTAGTGTCAGGGGCTGAGCAAACACAGTCTATGAGAAGGCCTCCTCAGGCCAGAGAGAGAGGGAAATCTGCCACTCTTGGACGGGTGGCAGGGGGGACACAGGCCCTCCCACTCCACTGTGTCCCAGCCTGGGGCCCTAGCAGTGGCAAGGGTTCGCTGCAGTCAGTGGGGAATCCAGGCCGCAACACACTGACATGGGTTCACAGTCCCCTGAAGCCAAACTGGGGTCGGCTACCCCCGGGCTACTTCCAGTTTCCCCCTCTCCCGGTACCTGTTCTCCGCTGGCGTAGTTCGGCGGGTCCCAGACCATGGGTTCTTCTGGATCCTGGGAGGCAGGATACTCCCGCAGCTCCTCGGGATAGTGAGCGTAGGGCAGGTCAGGCTGGGGTTCCTCCGGATAGTGGGCCCACGGCAGGTTCGGCTCGGGGTCCTCCGGATACCGGGCCCGCGGCAGGTCTGGCCAGCGCTCCTCCGGATACCGGGCCCGAGGCAGGTCCGGCCAGCGCTCCTCCGGGTAGTGCGCACGGGGCAGGCTGGGACCAGCGGGAGCTCGGGCCTCAGCGTCTGTCCTCTTTGGCAGCCGGTCTTCAAATGAGCTCTGGGGCCGGGCTTTTATACTTCCTGTCCCGCCCCTTGACTGCCGGAGGGCGGGGACAGGCCTCAGTGGCTCCGCCCACTGAGGCGCCTGCTCTGGCTCCTCCTCCTCAGGTGCGGCAGGGAGCCAGGGCGCCTCCTTACAGATGTCTATGAATAGCCAGCGTCAGGGGCTAGATGTCACAGAAAAAAAAATAATCAAGGGCACTTGGGAATTGTGGTGTACCTATGGTTAACCTGGAAGATGAAGACAGTGTAGGCATAGTCCAGAAAAAAGTGCTTGAGTGGTTAACAGGCTGGTGGTGATAGGGAGCTAACACCCAGCCACCACTGGCAAGGCTCCCACTTCCTGAAGGCATGGGGGTAAAAAAAGGATGTACAGTCCTAAGTACCCTGAGAATCATCAGAGATAGTGTAATTTGATGTGAAAGAATTATATTAAGGGAACATTTCAGATGACTATCAAAAATACCCTGAGAGTGAGATGTATTGAAGGAATAATCTCAAGGAATTTGGGGAAGTTGATGTTTGGGACTTTAAAAGAAGATTAGGGAAAAAACAAAAGAGAATGCACTATAGAAGAAAATAACAATACTCATAAAATCATAATCTTGAACTGGCAGTGAGATCAGATGGATTACTAAGTATTTTTCTAACTCGAGGATCTACGGGCCAGATTCAAAGTAGTATGTAAAGGGGATGTAAGACAGACTCAAGATATTCATATTATGTATTGTAAAGGTATAAAGGATACCATTCTTCTGGGGTCAGAGATCTGGAACTGTGTGGCTGGCTGATCAGCCCTGCCACCCTGCACCTTGGAAAGAGCTGGAATTTAATTTGCTGACTCTTATACAGGAGGGCCGCAAGAAATGTAGGCCAGAAACTGCATCACCCTCCAAAAAGCTGAGGGGGCAGAGGTGATGGTCTCAATGGACAGCTACTGCAGAGCAGAACTGCTCTAGAACACAAAAACAGACAGGAAAGGAGACTGGAGCCATTCATTGCTGAGGCTCTGAGCTCAGAGCCAGGAAATCTTATTACTGGAGTCACTGGTGTGAGAAACAGCCTTCAGATGGGAACTAGTATGCTCGCACAGATTCTGAGGGAAGAGTTTTCTCCATTGCCTTCAAGATAATAAATTTTAGAGTGTCAATGAATATTTCAATAAATACCGTACACAGGGGCCTGCTGCTGCAATGGGCTGGGCATAGTTTAAGAAACTAAGCCTCTTCAGACTTCAGGTCAGATTCTTGAAATAAAGTAAGCCACTAGTTTTATTTTACTTTATTTAATTTTAACACCTTTCCCATTAAGATGCTTTCAACTCTGTGAGGAAGAAAAGAAAGGTTAGTTAAATAGCACAAAGGATAAATATATGATAGGTAGACGTGAGCAGAGGTGGGCTGTGGTTTTGGCAGCTTATTTAAGCAAGCTATCATTTATGTATTTATTGTTCCTGTATATAATTTACTTTTTATACATCTTCAAGGTGATTTCACTGTCACATATCTTCTACTTTACATTTTGCTGGAGCAGATTTGCATGATGTGATAGAATATTCTTTTCTCCTGATATTTTCTTTCCTTTTTAATAATTTCTCTCTTTTCCTTTATGTGTTGACTTTCAAATCCCTCCTTACATGTCTACTTCCTCTGTATAATTTCTACTGCATTTGTTTTTTTCTGTGCTTTAATGGTATTTTTATTTATATTCTCTCTTTGTTACATTTCTATGTATTTAAAAGTAATGATTTTTATTTTTTCTTAAGTATTTCTAAAGCCCCATTACTGTAATACCTGGTCACCTCAAAATATTCACTGATTTATCCTCAAGTCACCTCACCCTGGGGAAGTAGGGCAGTGCTATTATAAATGGAGAACAGAAGCACACAAAGGGTACAAGATCACAGTGGAAGCCTGTAGTGGAGAAGAGAATTGAACTCAGGTCTCTCAAGTTAGGGCCCTATCTGCTGGTTACCTCTGACTGGGAAAACAGCCAGACTGACAGTCCCTGCATATTTACCTGGGTTCTGCACCTCATGATGCTCCAAATATCCAACCAGAATTCTCTCCCAGACATTCCATACATGATATCATCCGGCTGGCACTAGTGAGGCACAATATGTTTCCTACCTCCTACCAGAATGTTCTCCTCTATTTGCTGTTTGTAAATTGTGATTTATTACTGGTAATACTATAGTAGCACTTAGAGCCAGTAATTACATTCAGGGTCCCAATGTGCGAGGCACCATAGATACACATAGTAAGAGATGGTTCCTGCCCCAAGAGATTACAATCAAAGCAGACAATACAAAGGATGAGAGAAAGAATTATTATTATCCCCACTTTGCAGTAGGAGAACTGAAAAGGGAAATTGTTAAGTTTTCTCTGCTAGAGTTTAGGCCAATGATGTTCTGTGTGGTTGTAGAGATGCAGGGAGCCATTTGCTCTGCAGCCTCACTTGTTTAAGTAAAATTTCAGCTAGAGGCCTTCCTTGAAACTAAACTGAGATTAAGTATTTTACTAGCACCATTTAAGGGAGATGAGCAAACAAACAAAAACAGTTTACGAAAAGGAGACAAAGTAAGCTATGTGTATAACTTGTTCTTCTCTGTCCCCAATACACAGTTAAAACCCTTACAGCTAGCAGTTACAGGTGAAATTTTCCAGCCATGCTTTTTTGTTGTTGCTGTCAAAAAATGCAGATTTAGATCAACTGATTTTCTTTTTGCATTGAATGCACAAAATTATTTCAGAGGGATACTATATTAGTATCTTTTCATGTTGTATTATATATGCATCCCCTGCAGCAGCTTTGAAACCCCTCCTGATTGAACCAAACATTTCTTGAAACTTTGTGAGCTGTAGTTTGCTTTTTAGATTTTCTCCTGTGAATAATAAGGCCACTCCACTGTATATAGTATTTCTGACATAAAAGTATGGCAGAGCTGTGTAACACAAGGAGCATGGATAATGAGATTAGATCATCTGAATATGCAAAATATCTTCCTACAAAATGCTGTACTTTTCTGTTCCCCTGGTTTCTCTTGGCATCATATTAGAATCTCTAGGGCATAGCCCCAGCTGGTGTAAATTGTCATAGCTCCATATGGAGCTATGACAAATTCCACCAGCTGAGTGTCTGCCCTTCTGGGTTTTGAAGACAAAGGGCCTGATTCTGATATATTAAAACGCCTGTATACTGCTCTGACAGTATACTGTATACCAGAGTGCATAAAGGGACCTTGGAGTGGATGTAACTGAGAATTCAGTCCAAATTTTTTTAAAAAAATTGTGCACACGAGTATACAGCTGACCATTTCTTCACATTTCTGCTTAGCAAAGTAAATATTACTCCTCTTCATTCTTTTGATATTCTAATCAATTTAAAGGCTTATTTTATTTATTTGCACAGTCTAAAGAACTGAGTACAGCACAGAAGTGTTGAATTTCCATTTCACGATTTATTTATTTATTTTCTACTCACTATGGTGACTCAGAGTTAGGATTAATATTGGACTTATATAAAGAGTATAATTATCCCAGCATGTTAGCAACATAAAATCTATATATTTTTCTTTTGTTCTGACATGTTTTTTTGAGGGTGATGATAAGTACAACATGGCAAGAAGTACCAAGTCAATTCCGTTCACCCAGTTCATGGTGCTTTCTTTACTCCATGTAAGAAACCAGGATATCTAAATTAACTTCATATGGGAATGCAACCCAGGAGATATAGGTTTCTATGCAACTTAAGTTTTAAATAAACCCTTTAAAGATGGATTTGGAGGATTAGCCTGGAGCTTAGTGATGTTATAGGTTCCCTTGTGCTGTATCTGTATGGAAATGATTTTTTCTTCCCCTACTTCTTAATGCATTGTCAGCAAGCTATATAGATATTAAAAATATTTGTTAGCCTGCATCTGAAGCTGAGAAATTGTTAGAGATTATCTTTATCTTTTCAGGTAAAACAAAACTATATGATGAAACTAAAGTAATGTGAAGTCTCAGATTCCAAGGTTGTCATTGTTTCTGTAATTAAACTTGACATTAATTACAAACACGTGTGCGCGCACACGCACAAAACACACACACTCTTACCTTTAGATATGAGGCCTGAGACAAGCAGTTGAAGTTTCATATTAAACATGGAAGCCTTCACATTTTTTTTTCAATTCTGTACATATTGCAGGCATTTACACTTAAAAAAGATGTTTCATTTAGACAAAGGGTCATTTTTATAGCACAGTAATCTTGATTTAAGGTACAATAAGTATTATTTGAGTAGGCAGTGTTCATTAAGTACCCATTTTAATTTGCCTCATAAGAGATTAATTTGCCATATCACATATTTAGGCCTACCATATGTGTTTACACACAAATTCTCATGTAACCCAGCAAAATTATATCATGCTATGCATAGAAATTTCTCAAAGATTTGTCTTCACAGCAAAATAAACCTTTACCCAAATTTGCCATGTCAAGAAACATTCTGGAGAATGTGCTGTGGCAGTATTGTTGCAGTAGTAGACACAGGGAGGAAGGAAGATTTCTCTTTCCTCCTCTCATGTCTCTTAATAATGAATTAGGAATCTGAACAAAAGGGCCTTTCTCAAATTTTAAATAAAATCTGTGTTTTATAGGGATGTTTACAAGATGAAGCATACTTGTGATGATGTGTTAACCACACATAGGTCTTGTCTTTGTCTATATTGACAACCGTGGGACCAGCACTATAGTCCAACTGGCAATAGCAAAGGTGGAAGATGTTGCATATATAGGGCTCAAGTGAAATCAGAACTGGAAAGAATTTGGAACTGTATCTTAAAAAACATGGAGGCAAGTCAAGTAAAGATGGCAGTTATGTTTCTTTGCACACGTGAGAGGAAAACTTGCTGCATCCCCACCACACTAGCTTGAGCAGGTTAGCTAACTGGAGATAAGATGAAGGCATGGATGAGGATTTCAGAAAGGTGGTATGGTATGCATAGGCACTATTGCTGAGGTGGTGACAATCCCCTTTTTGGCTTTCTTCCAAGAAATTGTGGTAGCTGACAGCCTTGACAGCGTGTTCCCTAATTTGTGTCTTGCACTCTCTCACTGCTCGATGGACTTGCATCACATATGCACCCTGCAGTCAGAGCAGGGCCGGCGCTAGGATTTCTGACGCCCTAGGCGCCCGGACATTTCGTCACCCCCCCGCGCGGGTCTCGCGGCTCTGGTGGAGCTGCCGCAGGCATGCCCACGGCAGGTCCACTGGAGCCGCGGCTCCCTGACACCGGGGGGGTGCCTTGGGTTGCCGGACCGCCACGGCGGCTCCCTGACCCAGGAGCGCCCCGGGCTGCCGGGCCGCTGCGGCGGCTCCCTAACCCGGGGCGCCCTGGGCTGCGGGGCTGCAGGCAGCTGCTGCCGCCAGCAGCTCAGACTACACAGCGGCCGCTGCAACCATTTAAAAATTTTGGGGGGGGCGCCGCTTTTTGGCGCCCCCAAATCTTGGCGCTCTAGGCAACCGCCTAGTTCGCCTAAATGGTTGCACCGGCCCTGAGTCAGAGTGAGGAAGAAGTGCACTCTCACTTGGGGAGCTCCAGGTAAGCTTACAACAAAACATTTTATGATCAATTTATATGTAACCCTTCTGCCTGTCTGAGTTGGCAGCAACAAGGGCTGGGTTCAGTATCAATAACACAATGCAAAACCAGCTAGAGCCCCCACCCAGTGACCTGGGTCAATTACATACAACCCCCTGGGCACCTCTAAGAGGCAATACTTCCCCTCTCGGAAGCACGGAGTCTGAGTGTAGCAAAATCCTTTTAATAAAGGAGGGAAACAATGCGGCATTATGTTGGGGAACACCAAAAACAGGATTCGTAACACAAACCATGACCAAAAGACCTCCCCCCAAAGTAAGTTTGGCAGTATCCTTTTCCCCTCAGGGTCTTAAGTCCAGCAACCCAAAAAATCACCCAAAGTCCCAAAAGTCCAACATCCCAAAAGTCTCTTGAGTCCAGCAACCAAAAAGTCCCCCAAAATCCAACAAACTAAAAGACTCTGTCCCTGGTCAGTGCAGTCCCAGAGTTCAAAAGTTTATCTGCAGAGTTTTACCTGCCAGCCCAGGGGGCAGGGGAAGAAAGGAAAGGGGGGCAGCAGTGTTAAAGTGCACCTTACATAGTCCGAGGCCAACTGCCCCACCTCTCCATGGGGTTCTGCTGCAACCTTCATCATGAGCCACTCCACCAGCCGCTCCACTCCACCAGCCGTTCCGCAAACTGCTCCATGCTGCCAGCTGCTCTGCTCCACCAGCTGTCCCACACACTGCTCCAGTTATCCTGCAAACTGCTCTGCCAGCTACTCAGCAACATATCTCCAGGCCCCCCACAGCACTCAGTGATTTCAGCTTGTAGTAGGGGAGCCTCAGTGCTGGTGCACCACTGGCCCAAAGTGAATTCAGCTTAGCAGCCTGTAACTAGACTCCTAATACAATTAAAATTAGCTCTGCTATTCCACAGTAGAGGGGAGAGATGGTGCAATTGGTATTTCAGGCTTTCAAAAGGGACCCGTACCATCAGGTACAAATACTTGTTCCCAGTCTTTCTCAAGTCATTGAGTTTTGGAACCCATGTCCCTTGTCTAGCGAGTGCTACTTAGTTGATAGTGAGCCCCTCTGTCTTAACACACTTTCATTGTCCTTGATTCACATAATCAGGGTAACAACACTTTATTCTTCCTGCCCCAATAACAGAGAAACTCGGAATCCCACAGCAGCCGAAGTGACCATTTGGTCTCATGCTAGGCAGCGGGTGAGACTATGCAAACAAGATCAGCCCCTGAAGTTCTTTTCCACAACTCACCACAATTCACCACCAGATGTCAGGGTAGAGCTCATCCTGACTCTGCTTACACATAGATTTGGAGGATGGGGTATGTGCTGTATTGGCAAAAGCAAAACATTTTAATCAGGCTTGTAAAATCCAGCTAAGCTTCCTAAGAGAAATCACTCCAGTGCAGAGCTTGATTCATCTGGACAAGAAACATGAGGACTAGTGTCAAACATGGTACCACTGAAAGTAAGTTCATCTGGAGAGAGCTGACTACCAGAAAGTATCCAATCTTCCTATAGAATCAAAGCAGTTCTGGTTTCATGTGACTTACTTTATTTTGTAGACCAAAGGACAGATAAACACTATATTTCTTTTTATCTTCTGCTTAACTGTGAAATCACAATAAAGGGCATTGTTTATGACTTGGAAATCCTTCTCGTCTCAGGCATACACCATTGTGAGGGAGGTCGACCCACAGAGAGCCATGACTATCCCCGGGAAAAACAAATTACAGTGATGATTCTTAAAATGACAGTCATGTCACAAGAAAAGTATCCAACATAGAATAATAATAGCATGTTCAGTTATACTAGGCAGGATAACAATGATAACAGCTTCTAAATGCCCATACTTCATAGCATAAATTGATAATAGACTAGGTTTGGAAATAAAGTCTTTTTTCTGCCATAAACCTTCTTCTCTTTAAATTGTGGATAATGGACTCCTCTATAATTCTGTATACATAGGTAACAACGTTAAGAAATGATTCTTCAGCTAACAATGCCCAAGGTGAAATTCTCAAACACTGGAGATGAGCCACTCTCACAAGAGAACCCTTGACTATGGGATGACCTACCAGAAGAAAGAAGAAAAAAACAACCCTGACTGGTTTTAGAGCATGCTGTATGACTCATCACAAAAACCTCTCTCAATAACTGAGGATGACAAAGGAATATGTCCTTAGTTTCCACCTTCCCAACACACACACAGATAGGCTTTACCTTGATGAGGAAATACGGTTGATAGCTTAGTCTGGGTCTTGCTAATATGTGCTTCCTAAGTCTTATCTAAACTGTCTTCTCTGAGAAAAAAGTCAAAAGTCAGAGGAAACAACCAACTATCCTGGAAGTGGTGAAGAGCAGTGTTCACTATGGATTTAACTAAGTGAATATGATTTATGTTAACTGGACCTGGGAATTAGGACAACAGGAACCCTAGAAATACGTAAGAAATAGAAACGGGCAATAAAAACATGGATTATCTGTTTTAAAACATTTTAGATTAAGAGAAAATAACAAAATAGAAAAGAAGGAAAAGTACCCATGAAAAAGTGCAGTGCATGACTCCTACGATAAAACTACGAAACCTTCCTATAAAAATGGCTGCTGAACTCTGTACAGAAGATTACACTGAAATTTTAAACGTACAGCACAAAAATGAAAGACATGACAATTTCCTACTACATACGGCATGATAGATATTTACAAAATGGGTAAATTGGCACCTACTACCACTATCGCTGATGGTAGGTGCTGGTCATACTCAAAAGTTAATTTGGATTTTAAAAGAGTGTGAATTTAAAGCACAGTAGTTATTTGTGAATAACTCCAGGTGTGGCTGCTCTAGTCTGGCATAATCCAGTTTCAAAGCCACAAACTACCACAAGGGAGATTTCCAACACATTTAAAAGAGCCCCCGCCTCACCCAAATCCCTCCCTCAAAAAAAAGAAAAAAAAAGGAAAAAGCAGGAATCATACTGATTAAAAGGCTTTGGAAACTCTCTTCTCTGTGTTGCAAAATGGACCTTTCGAAACTACATTTCCTCCTAGTTGCATTTGTTAGATGACCACATTATTAAATGGACTTCAAGCAACCCTTAATTTTGGGTGTGGCTACATAGTGGGGTAATGCACATTGTGGTGGTTTGATTTCTAGAGCACACCAAGATGTTGTACATGAATTGGTCTGTGTAGACCTGCTGGTGCACACACAAACATTCCTACTGCACTTTAAAATAGTTCAGTACTACATTAAAGTGCACTCAGGAATATTTACTATGCACCAGTAGTATCTACACAGACCAATTAATGTATAACACATTAGTGTTCTTTAGACATCACACCCCCATAGTGCACATTACTGTACCATGTAAAAACAAACCCTAACTCAGTAGGCTTCTGGATGTTTTTCTTTTAAAGTTACAGTTTACAAGCCAATATCCAACAAAGTCTTCTCTCAAGAAGAAGAAAAAAAATTGATAAAACATTCAGATCTTTCCTTACTTATGTCTGCATGCTAGAAATTGTGTTACAACTTCATTTGATTATCAAAGCCAGTCAGCAGCGACTATAGCGTTCTGCTCCCCCTCTCCCTTTTTGAAATAGAACTGTGTTTAAATATGACAGGCCTCTTTCAGAGTATGTGCATTTCTTTGGTAATGGATGTAAAGATGATCAGAAAAAAAAAAGAGGTTGAAATGTCTGTTTTCTGGGGGAGCAGTGGGGCCTAAGTAAAATAGTATGACACATTGGTTTATCCTAATGATAGTTTTGAGAGCCATATCTCCATACTGAGACAAACTTTAGAATCAAAAACTCTTGATACGGAAATCTGCTGGCTAGAGATAAATGGCTGAAATATTTTGGGGCATATGGCAAATCGTATTGAGCGTGAGGACCTTTTCGTTGCCTGGTAACTTTGTTTAAAAAGGCCTTTTCAAGCTAATATCTAATTGTCAGCAAGAAACTGGATTGTGGCATGAAGGGGACAATTTACCTTTAGTTCCATTCTGTGTGTAATCTATTAAAGGATTAATTCGTTTGAAATGGAAGAAACATGAGTGTTCTCATTTTATCTACAGGCCTTTTGCTTTTAGGAACTAGGAATAGTCAGTTTCTCATGAATAAAGGCCAAATGCAGTGAAATAATATTGCACAGCTATTAAACAAATGCATTTATCATCTGCATGGTCCCTACAAGGCTAGTAGGGGAGAGAGAGGCTTTTCTGTAGTTAGGAGGGACAAAGATGCAAGATTTCTGTATTCTATTACTGGATTTGACATGGTCTTGGCATGAGCATGTGTATTTTTGTAATCTACTTATTCGTAAGATGCATAATTAGGGGATGATAAACTCTGTAGGCCAAGCTCATTGCAGACACCAGGGACACCCTGCATACCTCCATTCTCACCACAAGCTTCCTATGTGCCCTCCTACCATGCCTCTCTATTTCAAGGCCTCCTGACAACACCCTAATTTCTCCACCCCATTATAGGCTCTGTATGTGCCCCCTCATTCTGCCTCCACCCTTTCTAAAGTCCCCCATTCTCCTCTAACTTCCATCTTTTTCCCATGCTAGGATCTCTATGTGCCCCACCATTCCCCGCCTTCTCACATCATGGGCTCCTATATGAGGGACATAGTGTATATTCTCCTTTCCTCCTCCTCTCCATGTTTGGGATTATCTATGGCCCCCATTCCTTAATCCCCCCCCCCGCATACCAAGGCCTTGAATTCTCACCCCCATGCCACGGCTTTTGTGTGCATCCAGAGACCTCCTTCACTACAGGCCAGGGACTGTGTGTGACCCCCGTTCTCTTCTTCTCCCCTATAGTAAGTACCTTTTAGTTCCTTGGCCAGATGGACATCAACAGGTGATCAAAGAGCCTTACCAGGTGTCTTCATTGCCAGTTCATCTGTCTCCTGATAAACCATTCTCCTGTCTCTCTCTTTCTCACACTCACAACCCCCCACCCCCACACACACCCCTTGCAGAAGGAAAGCAGACAATTGTCTAGGATGTTTGAATTTTGACAGAGGACATCCCAAATTAATGATGCTCTATTGTCAGCCCTGTGTCACTACCCTGTAGAATTTCAGTCCAATATAGAAGTGAAAGGACAACACAAGACAAAAAGCTGCACTTCAAAATAGGGTTTGCAGCTTGATAAAGCTATGAAACCCCTTTCGAGAAGATGCTCCTGAGTTACTATACTGAGCATCTAGGGGACTCACCCCTGGCTTACATCAGCAATGGCTACAAAGGATCGACTTAGGTTCTAAGATTGCCTAGGGTCCAGAGTGGAGACAGAACTGGCTAGCAGCACTACCAGAAACATAAGTCAGAACTCAGAGACAAAGCATTTGCATTTACAACTTTTGTTATTTTTGGATTGGAGAGGAGCCAAGAGAGAAGCAGCACAGCTAGGGAGGACCTTTCTACCATCGACATACCTATCCAAGGGAAGACTCTGAGCCCCTTTGGGGATTTCTCAGACATTAAACAGTGTCATTGCAGCAGAGACCAGAACTCCAGGAGGCCGAGGAGACAGTCAAGATCAGGCTACCAAAAGGCAGCCTAACTGCACATTTGAATCCATTCCAGGGAGCCACATGGATGATTTTATTAACCTTTATATGGATACTTATAACAGGGGTGGCAAAACAATGGCTCACAAGCCAAGTGTGGCTCTTTTACAGTTAAAGTGCAGTTCCAACCTATTTGCCTAGGCAGGTACTCTGAGAGAACAGGATGCCTTGTACTAGCTGTAAATGTTGAGAGAGGTAGAATTTATGGACTGTTGTTCTTGTCTTTTATTCTCCTAATCTCTTTTCCCATTGTCCCCTGTGACGAAGTGGGAACGTTCTTAATGTTTTCTCTAAATACTGTGTGGGTGCCTCAGTTTCCCCTATGCATTTCTTAAGTATCTAGGTGATGGGATAAGGGTGCGATTGTTGCAGAGACCTAGAGGGCAGGGGTGTGCAAGGGTCTTCACAAAAAATGGCCGACACCCTGTCTCCTGGCAACTAATAGCCTGGGCCCCTCGCCTGCAAAGGTACCAGCTGAAGGTGTTGGAGAACAAAGAGATCAGGTGACCTCCTGGCCTGGGAAAGAGACAAAAGGAGAAAAGGGGCTGAAAAGTTTCAGTTTGAAGCTGGTTGGGAAAAATGGAGGGGAGGTCAGACAGACCTCCTGGCCTACCCTGCCCCAGCTGGACCTGACTGAGAGGGTCCTGTTGCCTGTACCTGCAAGACATGTCTTGGACTGTGATCCTGTCATCTAAATAAAACTTCTGTTTTACTGGCTGGCTAAGAGTCATGGTAAATCACAGGAAGCCAGGGGTGCAGGGGCTTGTCTCCCCCAACGCCGTAACATCCCCTATCTTGAATTCCCCGTACCTAATAAAGGCCCAGTGACTATTTTATTACTCTAAGAATTGTGATAAACTATTTTATTTTTGTGTGCTGTGACTGACACTCTTCTGTATGAGATTGGGCCTTGAATATATTCTCAAGGGCCAAAGCCCTCTGTTCTCTGCACTACAAAGTGATTCCTTGGGCAGAAGGATTCCTTGGGTGGAAAAATCAGGCACTAGGACCAAGAACCCAACCACCTGAAGGGAAAAGGCTTCTGCCACATCTCAGAGAGACTTTGTAATCTTACATTGAATTTTAAATTGTACAGACAGACTACCTAAATTATCACACTTAACCCAGGATATCCAATAGCTTAGGGATAGAGTGTTCATGTGGGAGACCACAGTTCAAGTCCCTGGCTCTAGAACAGGGCTTCAAACCTGGGTCTCCCATATCCTGCTTAAGTTGCCTAATCATGAGCTAGTAAATATATGGGGGAACCAGCAGCACCCTTTCTGTTTTGTAAATGATTCTTAAGTTACCTTGTGAATCCAACACAAAAAATCAAAGCATCTCAAATGTCAAAAGAGTTCATTTCCAAAATTTGGCCCCCCAAATATTTCACCCACATTTAAATCTAATCTTCTTACATGCTTCTGAAAATCCCACTAGGCACCTACCTGCTTCTCTAGGCCCTAAATAGTTTTGTAATTTGACCCTAGATCTATATTTTAAAAAATATCATGAAAACTTTTTTTTATTTTCAAAGACACTGGGATCTCAGAAGATCATTATGTAGTAAACAGATGAGTCATCCAGTGTTTGATTATATGAGTATGCAACAACTGACAATAAACTCATATTGTGTACCATCTAATTGAATAATGTACTTTCTCAAAATTTTTTTTACAAAAGGTATATTAAGTATTTTTATGAATGATACACAGGGTACATTCTTCATTAAACAGAATCTGTGCCTTGCCTATGATATAAATGGTGTCAAATGGGCTATATTTTTTGAAGATGTTCAAAGGAGATTTTTTTTTAAAATCTGTTATTGAAGATTAAGGCTTGAGGAGGCTTTCAAGCTCACATCCCATCAAAACACTTTAAATACTCATTCTTTGCATTCCTTTTAAAGAACAAATTCTTGTAGCTTTATATTTGTTAAAGAAGTAAGTTTGTATGCACTTTACTTCTTGACAAAATTTCAGAGAAAGTTTGCTTTTCAAAATTCCAGGGGAATTGTCAACTAAAGTTTCTTGCATTTTTGGATCAAGGCATTCTTTGAAAATGCACACTTTGTGTAATTGACAAGAAGTTTTAGATAATGCAGATCTGAAACATGCAAAATAATAAACTTAATGAATAATAGTTCAGTGGCAGAATTATTTGAGGATTCAGTAACACTGCCATCATATTTAAACATGACAGTTTTCTAGTTTTTGCAAAATGCTTTGATGTAGTAAGCCTCTTTCTTATCATTCATGCTGTACATGTAAAAAAAGTGAACATTTTAAAATAGATCTTATATTGATGATCAAAAGATAAAGCCAGTTGCAGTTTTCTTTTAAAATTCACAGTAGATCTGAAGTAAATTATTAGTATGCCATTTATTAAAGATTTGAAGGAGGTACAATTTGCTATTCAGATTCTTATTGGAGCAGTGACTATAGGATTTAGCAAGAACACAATCTAATAAATAGTACACAAATAAATAAATACAATTATGCTTACTTGTAGTACATGGTTTTAAAATGAATGGCCAGGACTGGAGATAAGGGAATGGGCCTCAAAAGTTTCAGTTATTTGATCAGGATTAAGAATCTAAAAGTAGGGATGCTTTAACCATATATTAACTCTCTGATTCTTTTAGCTATGTCTACTCTGCAGGTGGGAGGTGTAATTCTAAGCTTCATTAGATGTACACATGCTACCTCTTCTTGACCTAGCATACTAAAAATTAGAAACATGGCTGTGGCAGCATGGGCGGTAGGTCAGGCTAACCAACCAAAAAGGTATCTAGCATCAGATGGGGTTGTATTGGGGAAGATAGCCCAAGTTGTGGCAGCAACACTCCTATTTTTAGCCAGCTAGTGTGAGGAGAGATAGCATCACGCTCAGAATTACATCTCAAAGTGTAAACATAGCCTTTAAGTCTATGAAACTGGCCACTGATTAAACAAAGCATTTAGCATGTGCTTAACTTTAAGCATGTAATTATTCCCATAGTTCTGATGGAATCGAACCTTGAACTGGAACTTGTATAAGAAAAGGACATTTAAAATGGTTTCTGGCACTTGCTGTTGCCAGTCAGGTCAGAAACAGTAAGTGCAAAGACTTGGGGGGTGAGCAGGGGGTAAGGGGGGGAAAGAGAGAGAGAGAGAGAGAGAGAAAGAGATGTGAATAATGGATTTTTTGGTCCATTTGCAATTCTGGGGGAGAAAAGGCTTCGGTAAAATAAAAAAGTTAGCTTTTGTTTTTTTTAAGAATTTATTTTTAATAAAATAAATTTCAAAACGAAAAGTAATATTAAATCAAAAATCAAAAAAAATAATTTTGACATTTTCAAAATAAAACGTCAAAATTAAACATTTTGATTTTTTTGTAAGGTTTTTTCCCCCTCACCAAAACCATATATTGAACTCAACACAAAACTGCAAAATATTTCAGTCTCTTTGAATCTATATTCTTTGCTGAAGAAAAACTTTTGTTGCAAAAATGCACCTCTCTCTCTCTCTTTTTCTGTCCTTATATAGTCAAAACAGGTGTTTTTTTTGTTTTTTTTTGGTTTTTACAGATTCAGAAAATGGTTTTTTATGAGATGTGTGAGTCAGTTCTTTTGGGGAGGGGCTAACATTTTTTTAAAAAGTGGCCTATTTTTGCGAGTACAGTTGGCATGAACAATATTTTTTTGCCTGCATTTTCACTCCTGAGAGAAATAAGACTACAAATTTAATCTGCAAAAACAAAATGTCAGTGCTAAATCTAACTATTTGAATCTCCAATTACCATGTTGAAGGATAAAACTAGTATCTTATTTTTTGCTTATTATAAACTGTCAAAGTATTGGGACAAAGTTATTAAAGCAATCTCACCAGTACAACAATAATAAAATTATTATTAGTATTAATAATAATAATAATATGAGCAAATCAAGCTGTAAATCCACACCAGTGGATGTAGTGATCATTGCTAAATGGAACTCTGGTGATCCACAGTGTAATTGCCACTTTTCACCTGAAATCCACATTTCTCCCCCACTCTCCCACAAAAAGCCATAATATCTGCTTTAACTATTCACTGTAAATTGCAAACTGCTTCCTGTCCTGCTACAGCAACTGCTAATAACTGAGAGATGGCAGGAGGACACAAATACAGACACTGCAAAGGGAATGGAGCCCCAGCTTGCCGAGGGATACAGTTATTTGTAACTAATTCTTGCCAGATTTATACTTCACAAAAAAGTTCACAAGAAAAAAAAACACAATTAAATTTTAGAAAGCTGAACAGCATGACATTTCAGGAGTTTCGCATGATTTAACAAAACAATTTAAAATACATGGTTATCATTTGCTTCAAATTTGAGAAGGAATCAAGTTCATATAAGCATTACTATTTGCGCCTAAACCCTTACTTATACAACTCCTTCATATGAGCTGCTTACTGTGTTCCCTGTTTTGAGTTCTCTTGAAACTTGAGAGCTTTTTAGGTAAGAGCAATTTTTTTTTTTAACTTTCCTCTCGCTCCCTAAGGTAATCAGCTTCCTATTTACTTCATCCTGTAGCCTCTGATTTACATATTTTATAATGCACCACCCTCCCACAGTCCACTACCTGAGGGAATTTACGTAGTCAGCGTAAGTTACACTTATTAAGAGATCCTGATAAAAGTAATGCAGGTACAATTCATCCTCCTCCCCAACAGGGCTGGAGATAAATGTTGTGCTTATTTCTAAATCTGTGAGTAATATATTACTGAAGAAAGGGAATCTCTCAGGAACAGGCTATACAGATGAGATACTATTTAATCTTATTAATGTTGGGCCAAATCCTCCAGTCCTTTCTCAGGTCAAACTCCAACTGAATTTAATGGCAATTTTGCTTTAGTAAGAAATGAATAAAAACTGAGTAAAGACCTCAGGGCTTGGTCCATTATTAAGTATTTGTAATGTGCCCTTTACTGTGGTGTATGGAGGGGGATACAGGATTCTGTCTTTATAGACCCATAGACTTTAAGACCAGAAGGGACCATCATGATCATCCAGTCTGACCTGCACACTGTAGGCCAGATAACCTCACCCACCAACTCCTATAGTAGACTCCTATCTTCTGGCTGAGCAATTGACATCCTCAAATTGTGGTCAAAAGACTTCAGGTTACAAAGAATCCAACATTTACACTAGTTTACACCAGCAAGAGACCCATGCCCCATGCTACAGAGAAGAAAGTTAAACAAAATCCATTTAAAACTGGATTAAAGGATGCAAAGTCCTTTCTCTCTCCCTTTGACTGCTTGGTTTGTGATCTAACGATATTGATTTTTTTTAACCATTTGGAGTGTATTTTGGTATCTATTCATTTCATATTTAAAATATGCCATTAAACCATATGGATATATGTCCATACGAGTATCTCAGTCTATCAGTCATACCAGACCTGACCACACAACTCAAGACAACCAATTACATAGAAACGGCAACAGATCCAATCAAGCCCAGGATATTTTGCAAACTGATGCTAATGCTATCCATGCAGAAGTTGTATGCCTTCACATTGTCGACAAGCCTTGCCTAAGCTCATCCCTGTTTCCCTGGTAGCTGGGGCCAGACACAGTCCTCTGGAACCTCACTAAGGGGAATTCCAAAGCATGGAGGGGGAGTGTGACTATAACACATTTCTCTTTAGATTAGAGGGTATGGAATCACTTTTGGAGTGTAAGGTGTGGTGTTAGTTGTGAATGTTTAGAGTGACCACTAGGGTGTCAACAGGAATCATCCATCAGAATTGGTGTCATCTTACCACGTCACCAGGTAGAATTCCAATATACTCTGATCATTACTCCAAAACTGAATCTGTGAACACCACCCTTCCTGCACATATAGAACCACCAGTCCCTTCAAGGAGATATCCAGCAAGAGAAAGACTGCCTCCTACACTCCATGGAAATCTTGAAAATTCAAAAAAGTCAGAGGACTGGTAGCCAAATATCTTAAATGGGCAGAATAAATCTCTGACACAAAGCTGAATGTTCAGGCAATCTACCTTGTAACTCATAAGGTTGTTTATTCTTCGTATGTGTTTATATTTTATTCCTATTATATATTGTTGTATAATATAAAATTTTAATAAAGATTTTATCATACTTCCCTTTTCAGAAAGAAGGATGTGGTGTTAATTGTGAATGTTTAGAATCACCAACAGGGAGTAAAGAGGAAAGAGGTGAGAGTCTATGTAAACAGGAAATGAAGACTGTCTTGCAGTCACCCCAATCATAGTGTTCTGCATCTCTGTAATCTCGACAATAGTCATCATGAAACAAAATATGCTGAGTAACAATGGAAACATGAGTCAGAACCTAAACTGATGTAAGTCAGGAGAGTCCCACTGCAGTCAAATTGAACTGTTTTGATTTACACCAATTGACCCCTAAATCTTTCCTTATCCAAATAAATAGGCAGAGGCACTATAAGGAGAAATTTGGTGACAGGTTTTGGGGGGGGGGGGTAATCACATTTTTCTTAGCTATTTATTGTGACTTTGACTTCTGCTTTGGATTATGGGTCTTACCTCACACTCATCGCATGGGCTAAACTGCCATCAGCCTCAATGGGAATTATACGTATATGACAAATGTTGAATTTGGAGACTTTGAGGTCACTGTGATCATTCAGTCTGACCTCTCATATAACCCAGGCCTCAGAATCTTGCCCAAGAATTTGAGTATAAAGTTCATAACTTCTGGTTGAATTACAATATATCTTTTAAAAAGATATCCCTAGTCCTGCAAATTATTCTAGGCTGGTGGACTCTTATGCTCATTGACTGAGTCTAGAACAATTTGCAGGATTAGAGGCTATGTGATTAACAATTAAAACTGAATCTATAGAACACATCCAGTGAAATTTAGTTTTCATCATCAGCTCTTTAATTCTAGCTATAAAGTAAAATACTCAAGGAAAGGATTTCAACTGTCATGCTCCAGGACATAAACCAATCTCTCTGTTAGCAGTTAGGGGAAAACTTAGTTTGGACAGTTTTTAACTACCAGCTGCAGAGTTCCTTGCATCCCCCTCTGAAGCACCACCACATTGAGAGACAAAGGAAAGCAGTCTGATTGAGAATGGCATTTCATTATGTTTCTGTCACTCTAGTGTCTAGGTATGAGTCTGTCAGCATATGTGTCACTCAGCTTTCATTAGCAATAAATGAAAGATAGTGTGAAGTGAAAATACCTTCTAATTATGACGAAAGTCACAAAACTGCACTGAGAAAAGAGGTTTTTGTTGTTGTTGTTAACAAATTGCAAAAATAATGACAAGGAAAGTTCTGCCTTTACATTTAATGTAACAATTTTTTTCTACAATTCTGTATAGCTCATTCAATTATTCCCTTTGTAGAATATTGGATTTTAGTTTTGTTTGTTTAAAAAGAAATTGGCGTGAAGCATTACAGCTTGATTTAGATGGGAAAAAATCTTTTCATTTATTAAGATGAACTGGCAACATTATTTTTAATGCACTAGGCTTAATTAAACTGCCAGTCAGGTCCTGAACCAAGGTTTGTGAAAGGGTGAAAAGTGAAAAATATTTTAAAGTTTACAGAATGGGCAGATCTTATTTATAATGTGACTGGCAGCCTTAGCTCCATCTGAATGGTACTATATTTCTGTATTAATTAATGTTTGGGTAAAGCTTTCAAACATTCCAAAGTGGTGAGTTTATTTCTACATTCAAATCTTTAAAACTAAAGAAACCTATGAGAAGGACCCAAGAATAAACCATAGTAAGAAGCATTTGATAGTGAGTGTGTGCCAACATGGACATTTTCTAAAGTTTAATAGAAAATGATAAACATTGTGTAAGATAGTTTGTTCATTTATTAATTATCTATAATGTTTCAGAACCATGTAGTGGTTTAATTGTGTGTAGGTAGAAGATATTCACAGCAGTTACATTAAGGAATGATTCTTGGTAATCCTGAAAAGATATATCGGCATAGCTATGTTGGTCAGGGGTATGAAAAAACCATACCGTTGACTGACATATAAATGCTGACAAAACTTCCAGTGTAGACAGAACTATGGAATGGTGTCCCTAGCCTCTGTTTGCCAGAAGCTTGGGCAACAGGGGATGGGTCACTTGATGATTACCTGTTCTGTTCATTCACTCTGGGGCACCTGGCATTGGCCACTGTCAGAAAACAGTATACTGGGCTTGATGGTCCTTTGGTCTGACCCAGTATGGCCTTTCTTTATGTATGTTGACAGAAGAGGGCTTGTCTACACTGCAGTTAAACACCCATGGCTGGCCCATGTCAGCTGACTTGGGCTTGTGGGACTCAGGCTGCAGGGCTGTACAATTCTGATGCAGACGTCTGGTCTCGGGCTAGACTCTGGGTTCTGGGACCCTTCCAGCTTGTGGGGTCCTAGAGCTCAGGCTGTAGTCCAAGCCTGAATGTCCATTTTACAGCCCGTCAGCCCAAGTTCCACAAGCCTGAGTCAGCAGACATGGGCCAGTCGCAGATGTTTAATTGCAGTGTAGACATACCCTTAGTTAGTTAGGTTTGGTGGGGAGCTAAATCGGGGAAGGGATAGCTCAGTGGTTTGAGATTAGCCTGCTAAACCCAGGTTAGAGAGTTTAATCCTCAAGGCCCATTTAGGATCTGGGGCAAAAATCTGTCTGGGGATTGGTCCTGCTTTGAGCCAGGGAGTTGGACAAGATGACCTCCTGAGGTCCCTTGGAAATGCTATGAGGTAGTTTAACAGCTCCCAGGCACTCTTGGACCGTGAATGGCCCTTCCCATGATGCTTCCATCTTATGGGCCTGTTGCACCTTCAAGACCATAACCTGTCTCCTCTCTTGAAGGAACGGTCTCTGGTATGTTTATCATACCAGGCCTTTTGCTCTTCCTGAGTATCCTTTAGGTTTTTCTAGCAAGGGCTAAGAGTGTCGGAGGGTGTTTGTAGGTTGCTTACAAAGTCCAGAATGTTAGTTCCTGGAGAGCGTGTAACCCTCCATTGTTGCTTCACCAACTGTAATGGCCCCTTAACCTCTGGCCATACACAAGTTAAAAGGTGAAACCCTAAACTGGGATGTGGTACAGCCCTGTAAGCAAAGAGTAACTGCTGAAACACTAGGTCCCAGTCATTGTAGTATTCATTCACGAATTTACGGATCATAGCCCCCAAAGTTCCATTAAACCTTTCCACCAGGCATTGGTTTGATGGTGGTACGGGGTGGCAACAAAGTGATTCACCCCATGAGTTTACCACAGGTCTTTCATGGTGCCTGCCAGGAAATTAGATCCTGAATCTGTAAGGATATTGGAGGCCAACCTACTCTGGCAAAAATGTCGTTTAGGGCCTGGCACACGCTTTAGCTCTGGTGTTGCCTAGAGCTACTGCTTCCGGCCATCGGGTAGCAAATCCATGAAAGTCAGTACGTACTGCTTTTCCCCTGGCATCTTTCTGGAAAGGACCCAGAATATCCACAGCTACTCGCTGAAATGGGACTCAATTATGGGGAGTGGCTGGAGAGGAGCCTGTCCAGATCTTGGGGCTTTCCCACTCTTTGGCACACCTCACAATACGGACATAGTGGGCAACTTCCTTGCCATCCTCTCCCAGTGGAAGGACTTCCCCAATCTTTCTTTGGTTCTGTTCACCCACCATGGCCACTGGGATGATCATGGGCTAAGCTTAAGAGCTTCCCCTGATACTTAGTTGAACCTCAACCGTTGTGCGGCGCCATTCTTCCTGGTGTCCACAGAAAGAATTTCCTTGTATAAAAGTCCTGGTCTATAATAAACCGGGATCGGTTAGAAGAGCTGAGAGGCGGTGGGGTTGCTCCGTGCTGCCACCCAAGCTTTCTGAAGGCTGTCACTGCTTCCTGCTCAGTCTGGACTGTTCCCTTGAGGCTGGGACACCAGTCTTCCAGACTGCGGATCTTGGCTTGGTCCCTCTGGAAGTGATGTAGGTGATGGGGTTTGTTTCCGTTGCCAGTGAACCGCTTCCGCTGGTCACCTGGTGGTATTTCAGGCTCTGGCTGAGCCTCTTCAGTATGGTTGTCTGTTGCTACTTCCAGTTTATGCTCGCTGGCCCCCTCGGCGTTGGGGTTGAAGATGTGGTTGCAACGGCTGGATGCTGGTTGCTCGTTCCAGTTCGGGCCTGGGACTGGAGGTGCTGTGGCTGGTTCAGCCGTTGGCATGGGATCCGGGTCCACTACCTCTGTCTGGTCTCTGGTAACACAGATGGGTTCCTGTGGATGCTCGGAACAGGAATGGGTCTGAAGCTGCTCTGGTTTGGCTGCGTGTAACCATTCCCACTCTTTTGGCCCGCTTCACGCTGTTGGCCAAGTCTTCCCCCAGTAGCATGGGGATGGAATAATTGTCATAGACTGCAAAAGTCCACATTCCTGACCAGCCTTTGTACTGGACAGGGCAGTTCAGCTGTAGGTAAGTCACAGCTTGTGACATGAAGGGGTAAATGGTCACTTTGGCCTTGGGCTGATGATTTGGGATCCACGAAGGATTGGTGGATAGCTGACACTTTGGCCCTGTGTCTGTCACGAGGTAACCTTCTTTCCGCAACTCTCAAATTCCCTTCGCTCCAAGGGTGTGGAGGTATCTGGGCCTGGGATCTTTGGTGTGATGGTGGTGTAATGAGTTTGCACCCGGGTGGAGTTCTTTGGGCAGTTGGCTTTATATGTCCCAGTTCATTACATTTATAGCATCTTCCAGCTAACGGGTCACTGGTTTGAGGTAAGTTACTGGAGACTGGTGAGGTGGAAGGATAGGGTGTCGGTGGCTTCCCTTGGGTTGTAGGTGGGGTTTTGGGTTGCCCTCGGTTGATGATTTATTGTTGGTGTCCCCCTGGGTTTTCATTCCCCTTTACAGTAGCTTTCTTGCTTTCTGCCACTGCAATCCATTTGGCTCCAATGTCCCCTGCCTCGGTGAGAGTTTTGGGTTTTCCATCTAGGATGTACCGTGTTATGTCCTTAGAGAAACCATCCAAGAACTGCTCCATTTTCATGAGGAGGTGCAGTTCGTCAAATGGTTGACACTTGGTTCCTGATATCCAGGCGTCATAATGCTTCCCAATGTAGTAGGCGTGTTTGGGAAATGAACCCATCTGGTTTCCACTTTTGGGTTCTGAACTGCTGACGGGCGTGATCCGGGCTTATCCCCATTCTGTTATCTGGCCTTGGTTTGAAACAGTTTATAATCGTCATTTGGTCCTTTGGCATTTCAGCTGCCACCTCTGCTAAGGGTCCACTGAAGTGTGACCTCAGCTTACCATGTACTGGTCTTCAGAGATGCTGTACCAATGCAGGCTCTTTCAAAATTTCTAAGAAGTCTCAGTGTCATCACCTGCCTTGTAGTTGGGAAATTTCTTGTGCTGTGGAAAAAGTATGGCGAAGGTTGTTAGGAGTGGTTGGTTCTGTTGCTTAGCCTGTTCTAACTCAGTGCTGCCGATGCCTCCCTCTGTTTTTTCATCTCTTGTTGGTTTTTTTTCCCTCTCGAGTTCTATTGTCTTCTGTGGGCTGCATCTTCTTGTTGTTGTTTTTCTTGGTAGGCTGCATCTTCTTGTTGTTGTTTCTTTGGTAGGCCACCTGTTCTTCTTGTAGTTTTCTTTCGTGAGCTGCATTTTTGGCTTCTTGATCTCTTTTATGGGCTGCTCATGGGCTTCTTGTTCAGCTTTAATTAGTTCCATCCGTCTCCTATGTTCATTTTCATGTCTATGGCTTTGTTGCAGCTCGTTCCTTTTTTCAGGCTTTCCTTGAAATCATTTTCTTTTTTCTTGTGTTGGGGTGCCCTCTGGTGGTTATTGCTGAACTGCTGGCTTTCCGTGTCTCCTGGGTTCTGCCTAGCAACTCGTTTTTCTTCTTCTTGCTACTCTTGATAGTAAATTAACCAAAACAAAAGCCACTTTATTTACCTGTGTGTTTTGCTGGGTACTTGATTCCCAATTGGAATTCTATGCTTAACAATAGACCCTTAATGTCCCTTAATCGTTCCTTGCTTAATACGCAAGCCTCCAAAGCAGCAGAAAAAAAGATTGCTCTCTGGCTACTTTTAACCCAAACCCTTTCTCTCTGCTAAAAGCCTAAGAGAAAAAGAAAAGCAATATTCCTACTGGCTTCTGGATTCTATCTTTCCCACAGCTGCCACCATGTAATAAGCTCTGTCCCAAATCTGGACCTTAGCGTCCAAAATCGGGTGCTTAGCATGAACCTCCAAGCTAAATTACGAGCTTGGATCTTATCTCGCATGCCACCAATCAGGATTCTGAGTACCTGAAACTCTCTGGTCTCCCAAACCTTTCCTGGGGAACCCCCAAGACTCAGATGCCCTGAGCCCACAAAGGAAATACCACTTCCTTCCTGCTTTTTACTTCTCCCAGATTTTCCTGCCCTGGGATACTAGGAGATTTCCCTGCTTCAATCCCTTGAACACAAACAGAGAGGAAATTACCTTCCCCCTCTTCTTCTCCCCCCTCCAGTCTTTCCTGAGAGAGACAGTACTCCGGCACAGAGATTCCTATCCTCCTTGCCTTAACTAGGAAAAAATCCAACAAGTTTAAAAAGAAAGCTTTATATAAAAAAGAAAGAAAAACAACATGACATGATCACTGCATCAAGATGACATAACACAGGGCTATTGCTTAAAAGAAAATATGAATAATCAGCCTTATTCAAAAAGATATCCAATTTAAACATTCCAGCAACTCCACACATGTAAATACAAAAACAATATAAACCTATGCTTTTCCTTTTGTACTCACAACTTGGGAACAGAAGGGTAGAAGAAGCTTGGAGATAGAAAAAAAAATCTCTTCCCTCAAGCCGAGAGAAAACAGGCAGAACAAAGACAAAACACACCAGAATTTCCCTCCTCATTTGAAAATCATTTCCTTTCTGATGGTCTCTAATTTAGGTGTTTGGTTCCCTTTGTTAACCCTTTACAGGTAAAAGAAACATTAACCCTTAGCTATCTGTTTATGACACCTTCCAACCCTGATATTCTGTGATACATGGACAGGAAAAACTTCTGTCACTGTAGAATGTGCCCATGCTATGGGGTTTTGCTAGTATAGTCTCCATAGAGTAGGCATACCCTTAGAGATATTCAGGCAGAACAGGCTTTACTGGTGATATACTCAGATCACAGAGCAGTACTGATTGTCAACTGTGATGTAATTCCTTCCAAGCTAAATGTAATACATTCAGAGAAGTATCTCCTAAATGCTACATCAGGGCACCATTGTGCACTGCAATTCAGATATAGCCTCTGTGGCCTCTCTCAGCCTGCCCCTGCCTGTCCAGCACGATACTGACCCATTGGCTGCATTTAGGATCTTAGATGCCTGCATGGGAAAGGAGCATTTGACCTATAATGAGTGTGCATTTGAGGCATGTGTAGAAGGAATGAAATCATGTTTATATGTATGAACATTAATTAAGAGCAGAAAACATGCCTTAGGTTTAGTAAATTTTAAATCTATTGATATTGTTAATAAGACCTTGATAAAGGTAGAAGTAGTTGCAATTGTAGCTAGCAGGTTTAATTTTCTAGCTCCGGTAATACTTTCTAAAAAACTTTCTGTAATAATATTGCTGTGTATATGCGGGAACTTTTAGTAAACTGGTAGGCACATGTCTACCCTGATATACAATTTATAAAGATCTAAATAAATATGTTTAGCATTTACATCCTGTAACTTTTTATTGGTCCTTTCTCATAGATTCTATTAGCTGTGCAAAAGCTATAAAGGTAGCCAACATTCTCATCAATCAGTGTTTCAAATTAAATAGAAATGACAAACTGTACCCCAAATAAAGTTTTTTTTGAGTCTAGGATTTCTCTGTTCTAAAGATAATAATGTGATAACTATGGATTTGTACATTAGTATTGTTATACAGTACTACTTGGAATGCCTTAATAGGCTGATTTAACATAATTTTGTAGATATAATAATAATATTGATAATTTTATAGCATTATACCCTGTGTAAATATATATATTTCAAAGATAATGATTTTATATTTTATGTTAAATCATTTATAAAGGTACAGTTAAGGGACCTTCGGGGAAGCATTGTATGCTGCCATTTGCTAGTGGCTCTTCAGTTGTTTGTTCTATTAAATTATCAGTCTAAATCTCCCTTGTGTTGCATTGCCATTAGGGTGGTATATTGTACGTCAGATTTCTGAGAAACTTAAATGTACTAAGGGGCTTAAGTTTGAATGTGACTCCCATGGACTTAAAGGAGAATTGTGCTCATGTAGCTAAGAGGAAAAGTTGGCCATGAGACTGAGTGTTGTTAAGGTAAAAAAATAGAGTGTCTGTCTATTTTAGATATGTCTATGGCCCCAGTTACCACAGTATTTGAATGTTTCCTGATCTTTAATATATTAATCTTTACAACACCCATATGAGAAAGGGAAGTACTATTATCTCCATTTTATATATGGGGAACTGAGGCACAGAGAGATTAAGATTACATATTTCAAAAGTAGCTGAACTGGCTTAAGCATTCAAGTCCTATTTTCAAGAGTGACTATGGGACTCCTAAGTGTCTGAGTCACTTCTGAAAATGGTATTTAGGCTCTTAAGTGGTTCTTAATATTTTACATTGAATGATTTGCCCATAATCTGTTGTACAGAGGCCTATTCTTTAAATTGTAGAAATAAACTGGAGGCAGTTTACATCTCACAGTTTCCAAGCCTGCTTTTCCAGAGAGTCCTGCCCCAAGAAGTTCTGTATTTTCTCCCTGTCACAGCTGAATCCTTTACTGCTTCTCTTCTTGTCTATTGGCTTTCTGGTTTTCTGGCTTTCTTATCTGTCTCACACAGATTCACTCAATAAATGTCCCAGGTTCTGTGTCTACAACCAGTCCCCAGGGAAACCCTTCTGGCCACATGGCTTAGGTTCTGCTCAGGCCTAGTCATGCTGGCCAGTAGTGGGGCAACGGTGATTTCTGTTATTTCAGCTTTCGGTACACAAAAGGGCATTTAGTTGTTCCTTCCATTTAGCCTGAACAAAGGGTGTTTAATTTGCCCATTGACTTTAACCAGATCTGCATTTGATCTATAGTATTAAGATTTACTTATGGCAGCCATTAACACCTTGCAGAATAACACTGCCGTCTAAAGGACTGTCAAACATGGGTTTCTCCCTATAAGAAAACAAAACAAACTCTAAATAGCTAAAGGGAAAAGGCATAAAGGATATTGTTAAAATGAAAGTCATGCTTAATATTTGACATTTCAAATGCTTTAACGATTTCCCCTCCTTTTTCTATTTTTTTAATAAAAGGTTAAATAGCTTTTTTAATAGTGGTTGATAACACGAGAGTAAGCCCTGGATAACTTGACACAAAACCTCAAATCACAGTTAACTGTTTAATGTTGTAACAGTAAACTAGGATATCTCTAACATCTTATCCATCGTTGGGCCTGGGACATCCCACTCAACACATTAGGTCACACAGGAATTCTGTGGCAGAGCAGGGAATTGACCCTGGATCTCCCAAATTACATAATAGCACTTTGACCACTGGACCATCCTTCCATTCTTGTTTATCCAACCATTATTTATTAAATTTTGTCTAGCTGAATGTCTGCATCGAGCCAGATAAAAATCACTGGGAGTTCTACGCACTCCTACAGCCCTTGTTCACCAGTTCAGGGGCATGTGTTCAGAGAGTAAGGACAGAAAAAGGATATCTGGGGAATCACAGTGGTCGGCTCTAGTAGGGAAGTCCTTTGTTCTTATTCAAGATTCACTCTGGTTGTCATAATAATGCCAGAACTCCCCAATTACTTTATTGCCTCTCTAGTTAATTCATAATGAGGTGCTGCGGCATTATCTCTAATATTTTATTATCATCGTTATTTTGAAGAACCATGACATATTCATTCTGCTGATGTACTGAGACTGTATTGATCACCACAACTTGTTAATTTCTATGGCACAAGAATAAATTACATCTAATTTTCTTTTCCCTTCACTGGGTAGCTTGCCTCATTCTTATTTCAAAGACTGGTATTAAACAGGACAAAAAATAACACTGTCTGTACTTTTGCCAAAAAAAAATATAATTACAATGGACTCCAAAAGATTTGCTCGTTAACTTGAGAGCAGTGCAGTTCCTTCACAATGAAAACTCATTCAAAAATTGTCCAGTTTCAGATTCCAAAGTATGGTAAAAGAACTAACTGTGTTGCATGAACAACTTTTGGGCTGTTAACAAATAGGCCAGATGAAGGAAGAAAGGAGTTCACTATGCACTGATTTCAGTGGAGTTACTCATGAGAATAAAGATTATTCAAATGAGTTAGGGATGCAAGTTTAGGTCCTAAATTAGTAGTGGAGGTACCTGTTTCAGGAGTAGGGATATTAAGTATGCTCAGATTCTTATGCCATCAGAGTCTTACATTACATTTTTATTACAAGATCTTTATTACAAAATCAATGGACAATTAACTTTCAGATGCCATACTGCAAATGTTCAACTCCTAGTTATTTTGGAGTGGGATGCATTGTGCTGTTTATTAATTCAGATTCTTCAAATCATACTAACAGATACGAAAATGTAATGTTTGTCTTTGAAAAGAAATTATAAATGTGTCATCTCTTCTTATACAGGGTTCATTGTTTCCTTCTATCTTTGTTTTAATTGGTCTCCTTTTTTCCATATTTGTTCTGTATGTCCTTGACAAGTAATGTCTCTAAGGCAGACTTCATCTGCAATAACAATTAACTTAAAGGACTTCATTTTACAATTCCTACCTTGTGTAGCTATTGAGTTGTAATGCCATCTAGGTACAGTATCTTGGTTTGGATCTTTTTTTCTGAAAAAAAAATCATGCTGTAGGAGAAAACAAGCCCTGAAGTCTAGTGTAGCTGGCTGTTTTTTAAAAATATGATTTAGACATCCACAGAATTGTATCTACAGAAACTGAGTGAAGAAAGATTCCTATAAATTCCTGTGATAGATGAGTGATGCTCATGAAAAAAACAAACAAACAGGTAACTGGTTATATTTAGACTGTTGCCTCCACATATTTTTGCATGTGGGAGGCAACTCCTGTTGCCTCTGAGCTCAGGAAAACTTCTGGAAAAAATAGCTATTGGAATCCCACAGTCATCCACTATTGGCACAGAATACTTGGAGCAGAGTTATAAAAAGGCTGTGGGGCCACAGATATATCAGATCTTTCCACCAACCCCCAGTCCTATAAGAGTAGAATTTTGAGAAAGAACGAAAGTTGGGCAGGCAGGGTGAATACGCACACAACATTCTTGAAGAACCACAGTTACAACAGTAAGAAACTTTTTTCTTTTTCTTCTTGGTTGGGCTCTTCAGTGACCTACTTGCTGAAGTGCAAAATACATTAGGAGGAAGCTGGGCTACGGAGTCTCAGTGAGCACTTGCAAAATTGCACTCTCAAAGTGAGCAACAGATCTGGATGCTCAGGCAAGAAAGTAGAGCAGTTCAAATGTGTATTCAATGTGTATTCAAAGCTCCAGGTAGCAGTCCTACACGCCATCGAAACTGCCATAGGGCTTGTGCATTCAGCCCTAAGGTCTTCCATTTCTTACATCCTAACTAACATATACCATTTCAGAGGCGTTACACCAGCATAAATCTGGAGTAACAGATTGAGTAACACTCATATTGCTCTGGATCTATGTATGAATTGTGATCTCTTCTATTTTCTGTGTATTATACATTAAAATTTCAGCACTCTCCCTGTCTATTGAGGTCAACAGCCATTTTGTTTAGTATTGCTTCAGCTAATCAGAGAGCATCTTCCCCCCTCAAATCTCCTAAATCTAAAATTAGGTCATTTTTAAACTGCAAGTGCATATTTTGCCCTTTGTTATGGAAGCACAGCAGAGATGGACTCAAGCAGCACCACCAACATTTGGATCTGAGTTTTTGGTTTGGCCCATTTTAAAGATGGGCCATGGGTAAAATCTAAATATAGATTTGGATTTTGTACATCCTCCACCCAAAGTTCAAAGGTTGATTGTGTCCAGAATTTTAGCCAGGCCCTCTCGCGAGTAGTTTTCCCCCCCTCCTACAAGAAAATGTATTAAAAATAGGAATGTTACATACAAAGCTTGTTGCTCTCTGCACATGCTGACATGCTCAGAGAATAAAAGTTAAAACTTCCCTTCCACTCCTGACTCACTGAGAGTATGTCTTCTCTGCAAAGTTAACCTGTCTACACTGAAGTTTGTCTCAAGATGGCCTAGCTTGAATGATTAGCCACAGTATGAAAATATCCACTCAAGTTGCTGTGTCCATACTGGTGTTGTACTCCCTTGTATCTGACACTAAGACTTCTGGGGGAGTTCTTAGTATTACACAAATCCCTGCAACAGTCCATTACATTTTGATGAATAAATGTAAACACACTGAGAAATATTTTGAAAGATTCTTCTCCACAGCTAATATAGATAGGCAGATATACACACACAGTCTCATTTAATATAAATATTAAGTTATTTTTCAACAATAGATGCAGTTTCTATAAAATTGACATTTTCTGAAAAACAAAAAAACAAAAAAGAGTAATTTCCTGCAATGTTTCCAACCTTTTATACAGAAAACTGAAATTAAATATTTCATTTCAGGTTCATTCTTGCCTAAAGTGCCATAGTTCCTCATGGGAATCATAGTTTGGGTCCTTTATGCTCCCATTCTCTTATATGGGCCAGACTTTTCGGCCCAATTACATCTTCTATGATGTACCATGGTCTCCCCTCTGTCAAAGTCCCATGGTGCATCATGGGAATCTCATGTGTACAGTGCATCATGGGAGATGTAGTCTGGCCCAGGAGCTCTGCCAATAAGGAAGGAGGGCATGAAACAAAGAAACTACAAGAGGCGCTGTGACATCTCTGTTGCAATTTTGGCTCAGACTATTTGAATATTTCTGAAATACAATTTTCTGAAATGTTGTTCCATGACATATGTTGATATTTCTACTTTTCATCCTAAGAAATGTTGAAGTATCAGAATTTCCTGAGGGATGAAAATTCCACCATTTGCTCAGCTCTCCCTAGGTAACCCATTCCAGTGCTTCACCATTCTCTGAATGAAAAAGTTTTTCCTAATATCCAACCTAAACCTCCCCCACTGCAACGTGAGACCATTACTCCTTGTTCTGTCATCGAGTACCACTGAGAACAGTCTAGATCCATCCTCTTTCTTTTCTGCAGAACTGCTGCCTAGCCATTTGGTCCCTAGTCTGTAAGCAGTGCATGGGATTCTTCCATCCTAAGTGCAGGACTCTGCACTTGTCCTTGTTGAACCTCATCAAGATTTCTTTTGGCCCAATCCTCTAATTTGTCTAGGTCCCTCTGTATCCTATCCTACCCTCCAGCGTATCTACCACTCCTCCCAGTTTTAGTGTCATCTGCAAACTTGCTGAGGGTGCAGTCCACCGCCATCCTCCAGATCATTAATGAAGATATTGAACAAAACTGGCCCCAGGACCAGACCCTTGGGGCACTCCTGCTTGAAACCGGCTGCCAACTAGACATGGAGCCATTGATCACTACCTGTTGAGCCTTGATGATCTAGCCAGCTTTCTATCCACCTTATAGTCCATATCATCCAGCCCATACTTCTTTAACTTGCTGGCAAGAAAAAAAAATACTGTGGGAGACCTGTATCAAAAGCTTTGCTAAAGTCAAGGAATAACACATCCACTGCTTTCCCCTCATCCACAAACCCAGTTATCTCTCATAGAAGGCAATTAGGTTAGTCAGGCATGACTTGCCCTTGGTGAATCCATGCTGACTGTTCCTGATCATTTCCTCTCCTCTAAGTGCTTCAGAATTGATTCCTTGAGGACCTGCTCCATGATTTTTCTAGGGACTGAGGTGAGGCTGACTGGCCTGTAGTTCCCCAGATACTCCTCCTTCCCTTTTTTAAAGATGGGCACTACATTAGCCTTTTTCCAGTCATCCGGGACCTCCCCTGTTTCGCCATGAGTTTTCAAAGATAATGAATACCTTGGGATTATGAATACCACTAGGCAGCAGAGGCCTAAAAGTCAGAAATTACAATGCCCCATTGTGAAACTAGCCCCTAGGTTTTGTAGGCTCCTGTGTAAGATGCCTATGTGAAGTCCTACCCAGCTCCTTCAGCATCAGTGATTAAGTCCCACAGATAGTTGTTTACTCACAATACATCCCCTCTGGCAATCTCCTACCTACCTGTGACATCCTACTCTGGCCAGGGCAAGCCCATACATTTGTTTCTGTTCACAGCCTCCAGTTGCCCAAGTGGAAATTTCTAAGCAGGTCACTGAGGGGAACAGTTAGGTAATCTATTCTCTGCCACTGATCTCCTGTATCAGAGTCTGGTGGTTCAAATGTTCACTTGTGCTAAGGGGTTCCATGTGTCCATATACATACTTTGGCCTAAAGCCACTATTGGGGCCTGACAGGGAAGAGGGAAAAGTGGGAGACACTTATGGGTTTCATAACAAAACAATGATATTTGCCGGATTTGGGTGCTTTCATCAGCATTTTCATTTTAAATTTATGAGTTTATAAGAAATTCAGTAAAATTTCTGGGTAACAAAATTGCTTGAACCAAGCCTAACGGAAATGTTCAACAAAGCTCATTGTAAGTAAAACCAGAGGGTTTCTCCCAGCCTTACTCAACTTCCTGAACTGTTGGATGTTCCAAAATGATAGGGAAAAAAACCAAACATTTAATTTATTGTGTGTGTTGAAGCAGGTAGGATCCTAACATAAAGGAATTTTGAAATTTTCAGAATACTGTGCAGTGAATTAAACTGGGTTAAGCCACACAAATAAAGGTAAAGGGATATGAAAATGTCTCCTAGAGACAAGTAAGAGAGCAATGACACAAGATACAGTGTTTTAAAAAAAAAGTGGTAACAATCTCAAGCTTGTTGTAGGGTAAAAGGTAAAGTCACTTCACTAGTTAAACATGTGAAAGCCTGGCAGTACAAGTGTGCAGCTGGGTTTGATATTTATGAAACTCTTAGTCAAACTCCATAACAGATGCTCCAGTACAGGTGTTACTCAGCGTATATACAATGCAGGTATGGTAGAAGTAGCATTCTGTACATACAGAGGCCTGCTTTATCTAGTCAAATTTGAAATATCCCAACTTCGGAGAGTTCCAAAATCTGTCTCTTAATTTTATGCCCCAACATTCCATCATTTTACACACTGGTGACATCTCTGAGGTATCCTTGCTTTAAGTTTTTAAATCATATATATGTCCCTTTAACCCTATTCTCTCCTGATTTTTCTCATACTCTCCATTTTCTATTCCCTCTTTCTCTTTCTCCTTCTCATATTCTGTCTTCTTTCCCTTTAAGTCCCTTCAGAATGCCTGTCTCATTCAGTGAACACCCATAGCTCAATTATGACCCTGCTAGGGCCGTATGTGCATTATGGAGAAAAAGCTTATGAGTCCTACTGATGCCACATAGTAAGAAAACACATGCAATAGGGTAGATCACAATGACAACACAGAGGTGGTCAAAACTACGCATTTCTATTCCATGGGAAATTCTAACATTCAGAGGTTTGTTTTCATTTTGTTCTGAATCACCAGAAAAAAAAATAAAAATTTCCTCTGAAACTAAATTTTCAAAAAATCATTTTGGGTCAACAAAATCAAAGCATGATGTTCCCATTTTGATTTTATTTTTATATTATATTATGATGTATATTTTTAAAATGAAAACAAATTTCACAACAAAATTTTGTTAAAATTAACAAGTTCCCATTGGAAATTTTCAATTTTGACAAGGTAGTATTTTCTGATAGAAAAATGTTCCATCTGAAAATTTTTAGATAGCACTGAAGCTATGTAAATAAATAATAAAATGCATAAACATCTCCAGAGAAGTATCACCCACTAGCTGGAATTGAATATACTGGTGCAGACTAGTTCAAGAGGCCCATTAGACAAATAACTGACTTCTTATGTAAAGGGGGAGGCTGATGTGAGTCAGAGACGTTCTTTTTTTCTGTGAATTGAAATGAAACTGTAACCATGTGGAAAAAATCTTGCAAAGTTTGAAGGAATTTGGGAACCCATCAGGGTCTCCATGTGGAAGCTGGGTTACATTGACCTAGTGATCTTAACATGTGTGGATACTGCCTATTGTTTCATAGAATCAAAGAAGATTAGAACTGGAAGAAACCTCAGGAGGTCATCTAGTCCAATGCTCCGCTCAAAGCAGGACCAACACCAACCCTCTGCTGGACTCTTTCCATTTGGTCCACATCCTTTCTGTAGTAGGGGCCCAAAACTGGACACAATACTCCAGATGTGGTCTCACCAATGCCAAATAGAGGGTAATAATCACTTCCCTCAATCTGCTGGCAAAGCTCCTACAAATGCATCCCAATACGCTGTTATCCTTCTTGGCAATGAGGGCACACTGCTGACTCATATCCAGGTCCCTTTCTGCAGAACTGCTGCTTAGCCTGTCGGTCCCCAGCCTGTAGCAGATTTTTCTCAATTCTGATGTCCCGGGATCAGAACGGCAAGAAGTGCCCATTTTGTTAAACAGTTCTGATAGTCCCATATAGGTCCTGTTTGCAAGCTATTTTCAGCGTGTAGATCATTTCTCGGACATGCGACTGAGTAAAGGTGGCCAGAGAAAATGAAGTAGAGGTCATATGCTGAATTTCATGCATGGGAGGACCTCTTGAATCAGGTTTAGGTTTGGCAATGGTGAAGCTTCTGACTTTTGTGAGAGCTGTGGAATTCTGAATTTTCACTGAAAGCCTGTCTATAAACATAGAGCAATAATCTGAAATGAATAATAAAAAAGTCTTTCGGCCTTATCCTGAGAGAATTCTTCAGCACAAACTCAGGAACAGGCTATACGTTAACAATATGGAAACAGAACAGAAAATAGGATAATGTGCTAGTACACGATATACTTTCAAATTCTGTGTCTTGCCATTCCTACACAATTCTAAAATGGTGTTTTTATTAAAATATATATAGGAACGTGCTTTTGTGAGCCCAGTCTTTTAAAATCATAATATAAACAAATTGTATATTTTATGCTTCTGATTCCCTGTCTGATCTATTGTGGATATTTTGGAACCCAATTATACAAGACATCTGTTTGACAACTAAGATCTAATTGTAGATTGTTGAAGTAATATCAGTGCTATAGAGAGGTTATTAGTCATCTTCAAGAACCATACATCATTATCAGAATAAAAATTTATACTGACGAGATTACTGCAGTTCTCATTGTGATTGTGTAGCTCCTCTGCATGGACCATCAAGTCCAGCAAGGAGTTACAGCAATATATATTTGAGGCAAATTGCTACTGACAACTACTCTATATTCTTTGAAAAGTGTATAAAAGTTATTGAGCTTTGAACAACCACTGAAAGGATGTTTAGGCCATATAATGCAGCTATGACTGCAAAACAAATAATATAGTTAATATGATTAAAAAAAGTTATAACTAGGGCTGTCAATTAATCACAGTTAACTCATGATTAACTCAAAAAAATTAATTGTGATTAAAAAAAGATGCAATTGATCACAGTTTTAATAGCACTGTTAAACAATAGAATACCAATTGAAATTTTTTAAATATTTTGGATGTTTTTCAACATTTTCATATATATTGTATTCTGTATTGTAACTGAAGTCAAAGTGTATATTATTTTTGATTACAAATATTTGCACTGTAAAAATGATAAAAGAAATAGTATTTTTCAGTTCACCTCATACAAATACTGTGGTGCAATCTTTGTCATGAAAGTGCAACTTACAAATGTAGATTTTTCTTCTTACATAACTGCACTCAAAAACAAAAGAACGTAAAACTTCAGAGCCTACAAGTCCACTCAGTCCTACTTCCTCTCGTTCGTCTTAGTGGTGGGCTGAACAAGTTTGTTTACATTTACAGGAGATAATGCTGCCCTCTTCTTATTTACAATGTCACCAGAAGGTGAGAACAAGCATTTGCATGGCACTTTGGTAGCTGACATTGCAAGGTATATACGTTCCAGATATGCTAAACGTTTGTATGCCCCTTCATGCTTCATTCACCATTCCAGAGGACATGTTTCTATGTTGGTGATGCTTTATTAAAAAAATTGCATTAATTAAATTTGTGAATGAACTCTTTGAGGGAGAATTGTATGTCTTCTGCTCTGTTTTACCACATTCTGCCATATTTTTCATGTTATAGCAGTCTCTGATGATGACCCAGCACATGTTGTTCATTTTAAGAATACTTTCGCTGCTGATTTGACAAAACACAAAGAAGGTACCAATGTGAGATTTCTAAAAATAGCTACAGCACTCAACCCAAGATTTAAGAATCTGAAGTGCCTTCCGAAATCTGAGAGGATGAGATATTGAGCATGCTTTCAGAAATCTTAAAAGAACAACACTCTGATGCAGAAACTACAGAACCCGAACTACCAAAAAAGAAAATCCACCTTCTGCTGGTGGCATCTGGCTCAGATAATGAAAATGAATGTGCATCGGTCTGCATTGCTTTGGAGGGTTATCGAGTGCAGCCCATCATCAGCATGGACACATGTCCCCTGGAATGGTAGTTGAAGCATGAAGGGACATATGAATCTTTAGCACATTTGGCACATAAATATCTTGTGACATTGGCTACAACAGTGCCATGAGAACGCCTGTTCTTGCTTTCAGGTGACACTGTAAACAAGAAATGGGCAGCATTATCTTCTGCAAGTGTAATCAGACTTGTTTGTCTGAGTGATTGGCTGAACAAGAAGTAGAACTGAGTGGACTTGCAGGCGCGAAAATTTTACATTATTTTATTTTTGTATGCAGGTGTTTTTTTTACATAATTCTACATTTGTAGGTTCTACTTTCAAGATAAAGAGATTGCACTACAGTACTTGTATTAGATGAATTAAAAAATACTATTTCTTTTGTTTTTTACAGTGCAAATACTTGTAGTAAAAATAAATATAAAGTGAGCACTGT
>NC_133770.1:169567719-169602660 GCF_003597395.2 Chelonoidis abingdonii | reverse complement strand
ATCAGTCGCCCCTCCCTCCGTGAAAGCAATGGCAGACAATCGTTTTTCACCTTTTTTCCTGGGTTACCCATGCAGACGCCATACCATGGCAAGCACGGAGCCCGCACAGCTTACTGTCGCTGCTGCTGTTGTGGGCAAGTCTACTGTGGGGGCTGCTGTGATCCAAGAAACCAATGCAATCACTGACATTATGTTATCATGGGTAATGTGCAGGAAATGTGCGGACCTTTTTAGATTTTAGGTGCATCATATTCCTTTCTCTTGTCGCTGGTGAAGAACTCTTGCAGCCATACATTCCAGTCTGGACAGGGCTGTAACGCCCCATTGCACTTCTGTGATTGAAACATGTAACAGCTTCAGGGGTCTTGCTCTTTTGCCTTGGCCAAGGTACCTTGCCCTACCAGGACCTCTGAGCATTCAACACAGAAGCACCGGCAGCAGCTTGCATTGCTACATAGCAGCAGCTCCTTGCCTTTGGAGAAGACGGTGCAGTAGGACTGGTATTTGTCTTTGTCATACACGTAGAAGAACTCCAGGAATCCATCCCTACAAGTCTGGCAAAGGCCGCCCTCAAACAGCGGGTGGAATGTGGCTGGGTTTTTTCTCCTGCACAATAAACAACTGTCTTCAAGGCTCCTGTTCTTGTCTGTGACTTCACAAACCATTTGCTTTCTGCTCTGGTACTCCTCCACCTGCTCCTTGCTATTGTTGCAGAAGTTAGTCTTTAGCTACTTGGCCGGGAGTTCTGGGAACATCTTCCCTGCCCGGCACTTAGCAACCTCCAGGGCATGGTGTATTGTTCGTCGATAGGAGACCAGCTTATTAAACGTGGATTGGTTGAAATGCTGCCTAAAAGCAATCAGACCCACCAGCTTGTTTGCTGTAACCTCGGAGAACTTCCCATCCCCAAACCATTGCACTCAGCACATTCCAGAGATTGCCTGACGTTTGGACATGACTCTGTAGGAGAAAATGATAGCAAACCACCAGGAGAAGTCCTTCATCTTCCCAGGGCTGCCCAGAGGATTCAGAGGCCCTGGGGTCTTCAGCGGTGGGGGGCACCTGTCATCAACTTGCCAAAGACCTGGCACTTCAGTGGAGGGTCCCAGAGCGGAAAGACCCCCCACCGCCGAATTGCCGCCAAAGACCTGGAGCAGAAGCAGCTCCGGGGGCCTGAGTCCCGCCAAAGTTTTCCAGGGCCCCCGGGGCGAGTGAACGTAGAGGGAGCCTAGAAACATTCTATGCTCTACAATTCTGGGGGACTGCATGGTCCCCTGTGCTGCTGAGTTTACCATGCTGACCAAACAGGAAATGAAATTCAAAAGTTTCCGAGGTCTTTCCTGTGTATATGGCTAGTGCATTGGAGTTCAAAGTGTTGTCCAGAGTGGTTTACCCTCTGCGTCCACAGGTTCAGTTGATCGCAGCTCCCACTGGCCATGGTTCGCCGTTCCAGGCCAATGAGGGCTGCGGGAAGCAGCGGCCAGTACATCTCTCGGCCCACATCAGTTCCCCACAGCCCCCATTGGACTGGAATGGCAAACCACGGCCAGTGGAAGCTGCGATCGGCCTAATCTGCGGATGTTGCAGGTAAACAAACCATCTCGGCCTGCCAACGGATTTCCCTGACGGGCCACATGCCAAAGGTTGATGATCCCTGCACTAAGTTATTGGCTTCAATGCAATCTTATGGCAATGATTTCCACATGCTAAGTTTGCATCAGGTGAAAATATATTTTCTTTTACTGGTTTCAAAATGACCGTCTTTCAAGTTCATTTAATGTCCCCTACTTTCTGTATTATGTGAAAGAGGGAACAGAATTTCCCAGCTTATTTTTTTTTCCTATAGCGTTCATTATTTGGCGTAAGGTTGTGTGTTCTCCTAATCAGTTCTTCTCTACATATTCACCCTACTGTCTGAGTTATTGCTTACGTGAGGAACATTGGAGACATCTTCAACAGGGGAACATCTCAGCCAGGGGCAGCTGAGGCACCATGTTGCTCCTCCTTTCTCTCCAGTAGGTGGAGGGGTTGCTGCTTCACTCTTCTCTCTTTTCCCCTGCCTCCTTCCCACTGCTTCATGGCTTTGGAGGCTGGAGAGGGAATGTGGCAGGCCATAGGCTATATACTTTTACATTTTGTTTCCCAGGCACAATAAACTTTGCTGTCTTCCTGTTTCAGCTCCACGCATCAGTTAGTTGATCGATCTCATGTGACGCAAAGAATTGGCTGATCATCAATTTTGCAGTGTGTAAGGGATTTTTCCCACATGATGAAATTGGCAAAAAGCTGATGTATGGAAGTGTGTAGGGAGGTTCCACTTCCCACTCAACATCAGGATGTCCAATTTGCAGGGCGGCAGTATGTTACAGTTGTCAGCTGTGCTGTGTTCCAGGGCAACTGGTGAGTTAGAAAGCATCTAAATGAGGGCCCCCAAAACCCAGTGGGATACTTGGGCATTATTCCTAGGCATTCACATCACATGATATGGTGTTTCCTCTATGTCTGGCACAGATTGTGGCTTATCTCATCTTTCCTTCCTCTGGTGCGGAGGAGAGGAGCAGATCAAGACTCTGCCTTCTAGACAAGGTCTCTTGGCAGATGTGAAGACATGGAGGTTCCATGGTCTTCACACTCAACCTCAAGCTGATAGTGCCATGAGCGCCAGTTGAGATTTACACTGGAACAATCCTGCCGGATAGTTTTAGGTGGTCACCGCAGTTGGTATTAAGCATTAATAAAGTTGAAGCCTCTGCATTTAACCACATTTTGGGTTCTGTGTCTTGTTTCTGTGTCCACATCAAGCAAATATTCTCACTTTTCAATCTCTCTTCATATGGAAGTGTCATAAACAGATAGTAGAAGTTAATAGAACAGAAGTACTTTATATCTCTTTTGACTGTAAAGGGTTGACAAGTTCAGTGGGCCTGGCTGTCACCTGACTAGAGGACTAATCAGGGGACAGGATACTTTCAAATCTTGAGGGAGGGAAGTTTCTGTGTGTGCTGTTAGAATTTGGTTGTTGTTCTCTCAGAGTGACCAGACGTGCAACCAGGTTTCTCTCCAATCTCTCCAATACAGGCTCTTATAAGTTCAAAATAGTAAGTACTAGGTAGTTAAGGTGAGTTAGGCTTATGTTTGTTTTCTTTATTTGCAAATGTGCATTTGGCTGGAAGGGAGCTTCAATTGTGGAGTTTAAATTTCGTATTTGTGCTGAACAGGATTTAATTTGTACTTGTATACTTAGGCTGGGAGGTATTCCAGTGTCTATAGCTGAAAAACCGCTGTACTATTCCCATCTTGAATTTACAAAGATATATTTTACTGATTTTTCTCTCTTTAATTAAAGCTTTCTTGTTTAAGAACCTGATTGTTTTTTTATTGTGGTGAGACCCCAGGGGACCGGGTCTAGGAATCCCACCAGGGAATTGGGTGGGGAGAAGGAGGGAGGGGGAAGAAAGGTTAATTTCCTCTGTGTTAGATTACTTTCTTTCTCAGGGAGAGTTGGGAGGGGGAAAGAAGAAGGAGGGAGGGATGGTGAATTTTCCTCTCTGTTTTGTGATCAAGGAGTTTGAATCACAGTATCTTCCAGGGTAACACAGGAGAGGAAGCCTGGGAGAGGCAACAGTGGGGGAAAGGGTTTACTTTCTTGTGTTAAGATCCAGAGGATCTGGGTCCTGGGGTCCCTGGGCATGGGACGGGGGGGGGCGGGAGCCGTAATTGTCCAGGCTACTGGAAATTCCTGATTGTGGCAGCGCTACAAAACTAAGCGGTAATTAAGCTTAGAGGAATTCATGCTGGGTACCCATCTTTGGACTCTAAGGTTCAGGCGTGGGAATTATACCGATGACAGGAAGTTTTTCCCTTCCCTCAAGTTTATTTTCTTGTCACCTATCTCTCAAAAAAGCAAAACAAAACAAAAACCCCACCAGAGATCATTCAAGCTGTGATTGCATATGCTTCTGGGGACAACAGAATACTGAATAAAAATGAGCCTGGCTGGATTTAGTGATCCTTATTCCCTCTTAATAAGTTTTATTACTAGCTAATTTTGCCAGTCTGTGTTTTGCTGTTAAGTACTTTGTAGTTTCCTGTAGCCATATTACCTGGACTGTGTTCCCAGATTTCACAATCTAATTGTAAGTAACGCTAGGCTGGGCTATGTACGGTGTTGTTGGAGCTGTATCAGTTACAGAACATTAGGAGACAAACTGGGTGAGGTAATACCTTTTATTGGACCTCCTTCTGTTGGTAAGAGCAGCAAGCTTTTGAGATATACAGAGCTCTTCAGGCCTGGGAAAGACACTCAGGCCTGGTCTACACTACAGAGTTAAGTTTCAGAGGGGTAGCTGTGTTAGTCTGGGTCTGTAAAAGCAGCAAAGAGTCCTGTGGCACCTTATAGACTAACAGACGTTTTGGAGCATGAGCTTTCATGGGTGAATACCAACAAAGTGGATATTCACCCACGAAAGTTCATGCTCCAAAACGTGTTAGTCTATAAAGTGCCACAGGACTTTTTGCTGCTACTACAGAGTTAGGTCAACATAAGGCAGTTTATGTCAACCTAACACTATCAAGTATCAGAGGGGTAGCCGTGTTAGTCTGGATCTGTAAAAGCAGCAGAAAATCCTGTGGCACCTTATAGACTAACAGATGTTTTGGAGCGTGAGCTTTCGTGGGTGACGTCTGACGAAGTGGGTATTCACCCTCGAAAGCTCACGCTCCAAAACGTCTGTTAGTCTATAAGGTGCCACAGGATTCTCTGCTGCTTTTACTAACTCTATCAGTGTTTACACTATAATGGTGCTCCAACTGATGACAGTTGCCCACTATATTGACTTAACTCCATCTCCACGAGAGGCGGAGTGCTTCAGCCAATGTAGTTAGAGTGACACAGTGTCTGTACAGACACAGTTGGGCCCCCACCCCAGTCCCCATGCTGACAGCCTAAGCTGTCAGCTGGATACCAAGCTCACAGCTGGAGTCCCCTCCTGCTCAAGTTCACAGCAGGGAGCCTACCAGTAGTGAAAGTGACATTCTTGTCAGTTTCATGGCTTCTACTATTCTACAGTTCATCTCCAGCTCTGGCCGTCAGCCCCAAGGTGGGGGCTTCAGCTATGAGCCCCTTGTAGCTGTCAGTGCCCCACAATGCCCCACTTCAGTTGATGCAAGCTCTTCTGGTGAGGACATGCATCACTGGCAGAAGGCAGATAGTGTGGACACCAAAAGCTGATTTAATTGCTATGGTGACTGTAGGTCAACCTAACTTAAGTCAACCTAATTTTGTAGTGTAGACAAGCCTTCAGACTGTCATAGCTAAATACAAAGTTGAACAGATGGAATACGTGCTAACTAATGTACGCTAAACTAAGGGACTATTCAAGGTGAAGTGGCCTGTCAACACCCCGTAGTCTTAAGACAAAAAGGGGGGAGAGAAAGTTACAGATGGTTGTAATAAGCCATAAATCCAGTGTCTTAATTAAAACCATGATTTTTACTGTATAACCAAGTTATTAATTTCATCTCCCAGGCTTGTCTTTTGAAAATGTTGTGCAGGTTTCTTTTGAGGATAATGTCTGATAGCGCAGATATTGAGTGACATTTTGTGTTATGGTGTTTTGTCTTTTATTGTTTTCCTGTTGGAGCTCATCCAAGAACGTAGTGATTATCTGGTTTAACCCACATAGGGTATGTCTATAACTGCAATGTAAAGCCAGGGTTAGTGGGACTTGAGTCAGCTGACCCGTGTTAGGGACCCTTAGCTTGAGCATCTACATTGCATTTTAACCGCATGTTAAGACCATTCAAACTTGTGCTTGAAACTAGATCTCTGGTTTCCATACTGCCATGTGCAGACCTAAGTCAAAGTATTCATATCCTAGAATCCTTAGCACCTGCTTTAGTCCTAGGATTATGATGTACTCTGGGGAAAAAATATTGCTGCCCATCCTGCATGTTACAGGAAGTTTGAAGCAGCTCACTTTGCAAAAGACTTGATTGGTTCTCTCTCCATTGCAAACCCAGGAGGTTTTCTGATAGTGTGATTGCAGATTAGTGATCAGGAAAGAATGGGCTAACACTGACCTGACCTGCTGCCATTTGCAAAGGAGCATGGCTTCCATTTTCAATAGAGTGGATTGCAGATTGTTGGGATAGAGAGGACTAAGCAAGTTGCCCCGTAAAATTGAGAGATAGTTTTTGCTGATTCTCAGGACCTGAGTCAAGGGGGACTGTCTACACTGCAATAGAGCTCAGATCTAGGTTCCCAGCTTAACTCAAGCTCAGACTCTCCAGCCCTGCAGGGTCCTGGGACCCTGAGTATGAACCCTAGGTTATCAGAATTGCAATATAGATGAAAGAGGCTTAGGCCTGTGCCAGGGCTCAAGCACAGACTTATGTTGCAGTGTAGACATACCCATAATTGTTTTTGGGGCATTTAGTGCACTGGCTGAGGTATACCATATGTTGTGATAGGCATGTATAGGACCCATGGATCTTGAAAAGTGTGGTGATCATTGTAGCAGTGGAGATATATCTGCAGGTTTTACATCTTTTGTTCTGGCAGTGTCTGGGGCCACTTTGAGTTGGTGTGTCCTGATCTGTGGGGAGCTTGCTTCTGATGACGATGATGATGAGAGGCTGCGGATTGTTTGAAGGCAAGAAAGGGGCGGGGGTATCAGGAAATATTTCATTCAGGATTAGGTCCCTATTGAGTGTGGATTGTAGTTGTTTAATGATATTTGTAGGAATTCCAGTGTGGAGTGGTAGATGACAACTTGGGATGTGCAGTCAGAGGGGGTTTTAGTTCAGTATTGAAGAAGGTTTTCTTGGAGTATTTGGGTGGCCAAGCTGCGTTAACACTTAAATGAGAGGGCTATAAGTTGGAGGATGGGCATTAGTAATAGAAAAGGCAGAAATTCTTTCTTTGAAAGAATAGTGAAACAAATCCCCCAGTGTAGCATAAGGAGTATATAGTGGCTGATTTGCCATATTTTAGCAATTTTCATTCACATTGCACAAATGTAAGTGACTACACCAGGTGCAAGGCTGCGAACTATCAGGTCGTAGGTGCTGTATTTCAGACAAGGTGCAAAATCTACCTCTTGGTCACATATTTAAGGACCCACAGCACTTCCGTGAGAATAAGAGTGTTCATATAGTTCCTTGGTCTAATTCCATTTTAGGTAGTTATATTCTGCATATGTAAAATTCCTCTGTAGCTTTAGCTGGATACTGTATTTTTCTTCAACCCCTTTGGGTAGGGCTGTGAAACAGCTGTTGTGTGCCATCAATGTCTTTAATTTCAGTGGCAGGTGAAGTGATTCCTGTAGATAAAAGGTTTGTTAAATGCTAGTGAACCCTCTGGGATTATAGCTACTATATAAACATAAAATGTTATTCTTAGTGTGTGTTGCCTACAGCACAAAGAGAATATACATTGCATGAGAATACAGAGTATACCATAGAGAATTATGTACTTCTTGTATGTGTCACAACAACAGCTTCATCATTGGGTTTCAGTTAGAGCTGTGTGAAAGTTAGCAGTTTTGCTTATGGGGTCGGTGAAGATTTCCTTAAGTTTCATTTCATAGGGATTTTTTGCACCCTGTAGCTTTGGCTTCATGATTCTGGTTCATATGAATGCAACCACTAAGTTTTCATCTGTTTTAATGTCAAAGCCATGCAGAACTGCAACACTGCTTTGATTAACATCAGAGGTAAAACTCCCACTGATTTAAATACATGTATAGTTGCAGCAAGAATGGAGGCATTTGGAAATCCTACCCACAGTTACATAGTAGTTTATCCCGAATATTTTTACTCAGTGTACTGCTTTGTTTTTGCTATTTTGTTTGCTATCTGTTTCGTCTGAAAGATTAACATGTAGTTGTGATATACATGGTGTAGCGAGGGCCCCCCCCCCACGCTCCTGAAGGGAATAGGCCAGAGAAGCTGTGGCCCCAGACGGAGGCCCTGCCGCCTATCCCTGCCCCCCGGAAGTCAAGGGGTGGGACCGGAAGTCCAAGGCCCCCTCCGCCTGTCCCTGCCCCCAGGAAGTCAAGGGACAGGACAGGAAGTACAAAAGCCCGGCCCCAGCCCTCAGTTAGGAGGAGGCTGCCAGAGAAGGCAGACCACTGAGGCCTGAGCTCTCCGCTGGCCGGCTTTACCGCGCCCGTATCCGGAGGGGGTACTGGCCTGACCTCCCCTGGGGCCCAGCTACCCAGAGGAAGCCAGCTTGAGCCTCTGACGCTTCGGCCTGTATGGGAGGATGGACCGGACTGCCCAAACCCGGTACCCTGAGGCCGGGATGCGACTGCCCGAACCCCGTACCCTGAGGAACTGGACCGACCGCCCGACCCTGTACTGGAGGAGTGGACTGGACTTCCCGCCGCCGAACCTGCTGAGAACATGGTTTGGGACCCCCGGACGACTGCTAGCGAAGCGGCAGGTACCCAGTGAGGGGGAGCGTTGGAACGTGGCCCTGGGGGCAGCTGCTCCGTCTGGCTGCAGACTCGCCTGAGCCCATTCAGTGTGTTTCGTTCAGGTCCCCACTGACCGTCAGCGGCGTTGACCGCTGATAGGGCCCCGGGCTGGAACGCCGTGGAGTGGGAGGGCCTGCGTTCCGCCTGCCACCCCTTTAAAAGTTGGGCAGACTCCCCCTCCCTGCCTAAGGAGAACCATCATACGTGGTTGCCTTATCGCTCAGGCCTGCTGCAAGGCCTGAGCCTAACTGTGTGTGTTGCCCGCCTGCCCCGAAGGGCCTGGGCCTATATAAGACTCCGTGGCTTTGTGCCAGCCCAACTGACAGGCGCCGGAGCCTTCTACTGAACTGTTGCCAGTTCCCTCAGCCCCCCAGCAAGGGGTTGGGCCCCAGGCGACGGAGTGCGGTGAGCGGTGCGGCTTTCCCTCCACCCCCCGTGTAGGAGGGTTGACCCGGTCCCGCCCCTACTACAATGGAAACAGGGAAAATACCATACATGCCTTTGGATACATACTGATGTCATTTGGATGATATGTTTCCTATCATAAGTAAAACTTACATGAGCATATTATAGGCAAAATCTTAAGTAAAGAAGAGTTCCTCTGAGATTTACACTAGACATAATCTAGAGCGAATTTGGCTCCAAAAGTCTATTATAAAATAAACACGGTCTGCATGACAGCTGAATGGGTTATCTTTTTCGTTGGTCCAACAATTTGTAATTAAATGATTTGATTCATCCTCTACACCTTATCACTGCTGCCCCATCTATAGCTGACCAGTTTTCATCTATATATTTTAGTTAGGGATTTATCAGTATTGAATAGTGTCATTGTCATCATAATGCACATCTCTCTCCCTGAGATCATAGTCCATGGGTACCTGATCTATCCACTATATCATATAGTAAAGGTCCTGTCGTATCCATCCAATGCATTATAATTCTCCTATCCATTACAAAGAAACCTGACTCTCTTCTTTTGACTGGCTCCTAATATAATCTTTGAATAATTTTATTTCAGTTCAATCAGGAAAGTAAATGTTTTACATGATCCTCTACTGACATTTTGAGATTGTTGCTTTGTCACCTTTCCAAATTTATTAGTATTGGAAAACAAAATTCCAAGCGTTCAACAGGTTTAATTTACTCTACAGTAACGTGATTTACAATTATTGGAGGACTTCAAATTTATAGGCACTTCAGTATGGAATTTAAACGCACTCCAATAATTTTTTAAACTTATTCTTGTTCTGCACAAAGCAATTTTAAATTTATTGGAAGTGAAATTTGGAAGTATCAGAGTTTGGGGCATCTGGCACATTTTACTGGTTTTTTTGAATACTTAGAGCACTTTTGAATTTTTATAAGCACTTCATTAAAGTGGATCAGAGTCCTTGCTCTAGTATGGTATAATTTAAAATTGTTAGGCTTTCTTTTCCCATTGAACTCTTTAAAAATAAAATAAAATAAGCTGTTCTTAAATAGTTTAATTTTACTTTACAGAGATTTAAAAATCAATTTTGAAAATAAAAGAGAAGAGTGAAATGATTTATGAATTGCACCTCTTTGGACAATCTTCTTCCCATTTGTTTCAGAGAAAGCAGTTACATTATGTACTTTAGTAAATTCCCTAATGGATTATCTTTTTAATGTAAAAGTAAAACAGCACAACAGAAAGATTCAGTTATAACTTTATGTAGGTATAATTTGAAAGAAAGCAGCTGTTAAGGATTTTTACCCCACTTTTGAACTTTTAGCATCCAACATAGTTGGGACCTGCATTGATCACTTTTAGCTTAATTCATAGATTACATTTGGTTACGTTGCCACCAGCCAAAATATAGTGTTTGGCACACTTTTCCTGTTCCCCCAAAACCTGCCCTGGGGAACCCAAGACCCAACCCTGGGTCTTAAACAAGAGAAATAACGTTCCCTTCCTTTTCCCCCCCAGACTTTTTTTTCCCTCCCTGGGTTGCTTGGAAGGCTACACAGATCAAATTCTTTGGATCTTAAAACAAAAGAGGAATTACCATTTCCCCTTCCTTTTTCCCCCACAATCCCTGTGTGAGTTTAGACTCAATCCTTGGATTCCAAAACAAGGAAAAAATCAATCAGGTTCTTAAAAGAAAGCTTAATTTAAAGGAAAGAAATGGGCTAAAATTATCTCTGTAAAATCAGGATGGAAATGTGTGACAGGGTACTTAGATTCATGTAGCCTAGAGAGACTCCCCCCTCCCCAAGCCTTATGAACATTCAAAGTTACAGCAAACAGAGGTAAAAATTCTTCCAGCAAAAGACACATTTACAAGTTAAGAAAACAAACATAAGACTAATCCACCTTGCCTGGCTATACTTACAAATTTGAAACATGAAAGACTGATTCAGAAAGATTGGAAACACCTGGGTATACGTCTGGTCCCTCTTGGCCCCAAAAGCGAACAATGAACAAAACAAACCGCACAAACAAAGACTTCCCTCCACCAAGATTTGAAAGTATCTTGTCCCCCTCATTGGTCCTTTGGTCAGGTGTCAGCCAGGTTCACTGAGCTTCTTAACCCTTTACAGGTAAAAAAGACATTAACTCTTAACCATCTGTTTATGACAGCAGCATTGCTCTGGAATCCTGCATGTTATAAACGCCAATTGATCACTTTTTAATCAGAGGACCTTGTCTTTTTACATTGTGAGTAGTCTATATTTGTGCAAGTAATTTCTATAATTTCTTAGTGTGATAATGGGGCCCACTGACAACCTTCTCCTCCTAGCTGCAGTTCATACCTGTCCTAACCTTGGCCCACAGTATGTCCCCACTCTTCTATTCCCACTGCTGTCCTTGCTTCCTTTCATATTTAACAGTTAACCATTGGAACTCCATACCTAGGGACATGATCAATTCTCCATCACTTGTAGCCTTTAAAGCGAGAATGGAGGTCTTTCTAAGAGAGATGATCTACTTCAGCCAGAATTAATGTAATTGGAGCACTACTGAGATAAATTCTATGGCCTGTGTCATATACAAAGTCATACTAGATCATAATGCTTTCTACCCCCCCCCAAAAAAATCTATGAATATTCTCTGTAACTTTATTCCCAACTATTCTCTGTGCTTCTTTTGTCCTGCTTCCTCTAGTATGCCCACTCAAAATAAAAAAATAAAATGAAATTAAGCAGTGGTACTATCAAGATGTATAGTACCACTAAAGTACTATAATGCATAATGCACTAAAATAATCATGTAAATATTATATCCCTCACCCACCCTCTCACCTTCCTATCTGCCACCCTGGATCCTCCATTATTATGTCATGTTCACAATTAGTTTGTAAGCTCCCTGGGGTGGGTACAATGTTTTTCATTTGTTCTGTAAAGTGTACAGTACACTTTATGCACTGTATTAATAATAATATACAAAATACTTATGTGACTAACGATTAAGATTTGCAAATTTGGGTCTAAAGAATATTTAGTGAAGTAATAATCTTGGAGGACACAATCTAAGGAAATCTAAAACATAAATACCATGTCTTTCAGGGTATTATTTTGGCTCAACTGGTGTGCTAACATATCTAAAAATTGTGTCTATGGAGTGGACTTGGGCTGTTGGGGGAAAAAAACACTTTTGAACAGGACATGGAACATAGTTGTCTTCTGCTAGCTTCCAGGGGCTCTCCAAGTGCAAGTTAGATTCTTTGCTACCTTTCTGGAAAGAATAGGGTAGGATAACTCCAGTGGCCCTACACAAAATTCTCTCTATCTGTTAAGTAGCTTCTAATATCTTAAACTGTGAGTGTGATCTGCTGAATACAAAGTCACCATGCTCGTACAAGTAACTAATGCATTGCTTTGTGAAGTGCTTTTATAAGTTGTCATTTTAAAACAGGGCCAACCTATATTATAGGAAGAATTTGTTTTGCCTTTTGCTCATCTTATTGAAGTCAGCCCTGAAGCATTTTTTCAAGCACTTCAGGAGTGATGAATAAACTAGCTAGAAGCACTTCATGCATATATTCTACTGATTAAAAGGGACTATAACCCCACTAGACTTCCTAGTGTTCTGTAGGAGTCTAATTCCTGGTAACTGAATCTTCACTGTTTGGTAGGCATCTTCATAAATGAATCCAAAAATATTGTTCACAGTAATTTGCTTCCAAATGCCAGTCATTCTAACTGAATTGTAAATGAAGCAGTCACAGATTAAACAGATGTGAGGCTTTCCCACCCCCTATTGCTGGAAGGGTAAAGAGAAAAGAAAACCTAAATTTAACACCTTTCATACTATTGACTTAATATTCTTTACCAAATGTAGACATTCAGAACATCCTTTTTCTCCCTCATATCTTATTTTCCAGTGACCCATTACTGGTCAGTAGACAATAGTATTGAAAGATATTGCAAACTGTATATTACAAGGTAGTGAATGGCTCAGGGGATTGTATTTGAAACAAGAACATTTTCCCCTCCAAATCACAGGAAGAGACAATCGAATAATGCAAGAAATGTCTCCTGAATTTTCTGTCAAATAATGTGGCATCTCTGCACTGCTGTTGTTCTTGGGTTCAATTTCATTGTTGCTAATATTCAGACAGCTGCTGCTGAAAATTTTCATTAATATTGAAAGCTTCTGAAGTTTCACACATACAATTTTGTCCAAAATATCATACAGAAAACATATAATTTATTACTTCATATTCATCTTTTGATAAATAATTCTCCTGTTTAAAAAAAGTCACTCATGGAGTCAGGAAAAAGGCAATTCCATGTGTGTTTGGTGACCAGTTCCACATTATGAATAATAGGAAAGATTTGTTTCTAAAATATTCACAAAATAGGAAGCTAGATTTTGGGAATTTCTTAACAATGAACAATTCAACCATGTCTAGTCACAGGCTTCAAGCCTGAATCATGTTGGTAGTGCCTAAAACTATTTTCTGCACTCATGTGATTTTATATCTCCTTTTGCCTCAGGTTCCCCAACACACACACTCCCAGCCACTCAGTTTGTATCCTCCTTTTATGTTCAACTTTCATCCCTCAATAAACTCCTCAGTTACACCCATTCCTTTTAAGATTACCTCAAGTCTACTTCTTGTTTATCATGACCGTTGGGTTCACATTTTCTCTATCAAAATGTCTACTTGTCTCTGGGACTTATTTATACCATTTGCTTCAGTGTCCTTGTTTGGCAGGTTGCTCCATATGTTTGAAATAATTCCTCTAAATTCTCTGTTTAATCTTAACGGATTCAGTACTGATCTTCTAGCATCTGTGCTCCTTAAACAGCTGTGCTCCCTCATTCTTAAGTGTTCCAGCATTCCTTTGGAACCTCAGTGGAATATCACAGCATAGTCCTACTGAGAGCAGTACTGAAAGTGCAATTGTCAGATTCGTATCAGTCAGCAGAGCAACATGTGATCTCCTAATTCTAAAAATTCAATCCTGTTCTTAGGTATATAGGGCTGTACTGCGTAGTAATTTGTTACACTGAATACTGACCTTGTCCACATGTAACAAATGCATAGAAACTGAACCCTTGGATTAGACACTTATCTTTCTGCAAGTAATTTTATTGAATACATATCAACTAGATGTGGTGTAGATTTGGAATTTGCCTCCCCTCCCAATTCCACATACCGATACAGTGGAAAAGCAAATGCCAATGCAAACTACAAGCATAACAAGGTAAATTCGCAGTTTACACTAATGAAGGTTACTCTGGTTTTAAGCATGAGTAAGCTCTCCTGGGCTTTCTTGACTACTTTAGGGGTTTGCACTGATGTGCCTAAATCAGTGGTTGGCCATTGATTTCCGAAGTTCCTGAATGTTAGCTGGGTTTACATGAGCATTTGATCTATGTAACTTGTTTATGGATTTCATAGCTTGATTGAACATGCCCATAGAACATTGGAAAGAGATTTACCTGCTTAAAAATACTACTGTGTTGAAGCTCCTGTGGAAGAAGATCTCAGCCCCTTCATTATAATATAAATACACTACAAACCAGACCAACCATTTCATAACCTATCTCCTTCATAATTTTAAATACCCTGCTCTTAGTAGGTCACCTTAGAAATCTATCCCCATTAACTTTTGCTTTTTTACATTTTCGCCTTAATATGTGTATTTTGAGAATGGGGGGAAGTTATTCTGTCTGTGGTAAGCAGTGATTCCTTCAGGGAAACGACTATGTGAAATATTTTATCCCCAGTCCACATGTCAGCCCCCAGTCCAATAAAATTTAGAACTGTTAAAGTACTGTTTAATTAAACTCCTTGCCCCCAAAATGTGGTTCATAATGAAAATGCTAACAGACAGTGAAATGCCATAAGATTAGTCAGTAAAATAAAGTATATGTATTTTTATAGTATTCAGTTAAACATGGTCTGCTGTTCACATTTACTGGCAAATCTAATTACATTATAAAATGGTTATGCTCAACTCAGTGATTTGAATGTGACACTCTCTCTCGAAAAAAAGTGAGGGTAAAATTTTAAATAGCCTCTAAGTTACTTACAGTCCATAGGGCCATTTTCAAGAGTGACGTAGACACTTAAGGACAATTTTTTGAAAGGTATTACGGCACTTAAAGATGCAGAAAGGTGCCTAGAGGGATTTTCAAAAGTGCCTAACTTCTAATTGCATCAGTGCCTAACCTGCTTAGGTGCTTTAGTAAATCCCACCAAGCCTTTATTTAATTTAGTTTCCTAAAAATGCAGATAGTTTTGTAAATCTGGCACTTAGGTGCCTAAGTATCTTTGTGAATCTAGGCCTCAGGAGCCCAAATCCTATTGATTTTCAGTGAGGCTTAGGCTACTAGCTCCCATTAAAATCAATAGAAATTAGGCACTTAGGTATGTTTGTGAATCTGTGCCTATGTCTGGGTGTCAGATGGACAGCAGCCAGGCAACAGATCACCGGGTGGGAGACCTTTCTCATCTGAGGTGGACTTTGAGGCTGACCAGGACAGTCTTCCCTTCCTGGTAAGGTCTGCTCTTGTCAGCACTTTCAACACTAGCACAAGAAAGGCAAAACTGGGCAAGAGGAGTGGACCTTGAAGAGACTGACCAAAACACACAGAGTTCTTGGAGCAATGAGGTTACTGGAAGGAGGGTTACTGCATGCAGTCATTTATTATTTTTCATCTGGGTATGTTAGTCTCTTGTGTAGTTCTCCATGATTATAGTGTGTGTGTTTAGAAACCCCTTTGCAGAGTCATTGTGTCATTTGTGAACACTGTCACATAGCCCTGAGAAGGAAACAGTAAACCAGTGGGAACACAATGTTTAGAAACCTGCTCAAGATGGTGCTGAAATAGAATGAGCCCAAGTCCCAAGGGATACAGAGATCTAAGAGTGGTTATAAATTTTGTAAAAGCAGCAGAGAATCCTGTGGCACCTTATAGACTAACAGACGTTTTGGATCATGAGCTTTCGTGGGTGAATACTCTGTGGGAAAAGGTGAACTTTCAACTGTGTTTGCAAAGGTCAAATTTATATAGTGGAGGGGGAGCTAAGGGAAGGGGGGAACCTAAGACAGATTATGTGAGGGTCTGAAGAAAAAGGACTCCAAGTGATACAAAAAAAAATAGACTCTCATCCTTTCCCTGGTCTTTTGTAAGTACATATTGCAATGATTGTAGGGCCTAATTGTGTCTGGTCCTTGAATGGAAAGTTGAATGCAATAACTTAGATGATAAACTCTTTGGTATCATAGAATAACAGGATTGGAAGGGAGTTCAGGAGGTCATCTAGTCCAACCCCCTGCTTAAGGCAGGACCAATCCCCAGACAGATTTTTGCCCCAGATCCCTAAATGCCCACCTCAAGGATTAGAACTCACAAGCCTAGGTTTAGGAAGCCAATGCTCAAACTACTGAGCTATCCCTCCCTGCAAAGTATTATGGTACAAGGACCATGTCCACCCAGTGAGTTTTTGCATTAAACCATTTCCTGACCAGTTGCTGCTATCACAATACGAATGATTATGAAACAATTAATACATATAAATTACCCCTTGTATGCCACACAGAAGGAACCGTCATAGTTGTAGTCAACTCCTTTATTACTGTTGAGTGCAGTATAGGGCATTTCGACCCCATAAGTACATAGTGTTTGTCATTCTCAGATTCTCTGAACCAAGGCCAGACACACAGATCAAAACGTATATTTTGCAGGGAACTAGGCATTATATGACTCATCTTTTTAATACTTGCAGACTTTTGTCCTTTTACAGGTTCCTCTGTTCGTATCATCTTTTAAAATAGTTTCTATTCTGGAATTTGTCTTCTCTGAAGATATCAGAAATGTTAGAATGGTAATTTTTATCCTAACAACACTCAAGTAGTAATGTGTGCATTTTTTTGTAGGCTCTAACTTTTAAATGAGAGCATAAAGGAACTTTGCTTGCTTCATAAATTCTAAACCGTTTTTTTGTCTACTCAGCTGCAGTGGTGCTGAGGAATGCCTGACATATGGCTAATGGACTTGGACATTTATATCTCTGATATCTTTTAATAGTTTACTTTTACAGATTCCATTCCATTTTCAATTATACTTTGCCCAGCACAATTCTATTCTGCAAGAGAACAGCAGGGTTCCTCTGAACCTCTGATTGTGCCTTTAGTCTACAAATAGGTTTCCATCATACCAATACATTGCAGAAATGTTTTTCTGTAAAGGAAATTATAGAGCCTTGTGCTTAGAAGGGAGTATGTGTTTAGTAGTTATACTGAAGGTCTCGTGACAAGACTACAGAGGTCTATTCCCAAGCTCTGTCACTGATTCACGGAACAATTTGGGCAACTTTTGTGTTTCATCTTACCCACCAATCAAATAATTATCATTAACAGAGTTAGGAAATCTCCCTATCTGGCACTGTCAGGACAAGCACAACCCATAAAATCCACAAGGAAGTTGTATAGCAGCAATGTCCACAGAAACCTCACCACTGTGCCAAAACTTAAAACACCCCTTCTCCTCACTTATATTCAACTCTCACCACTAGTGTACAGGCAGCCAACATATTTGGATTATGTCTGATCTGTGGAGTGGAAAGTTCCTTAGAAGACAATGTGCTGCACCCCACACTTCCCGAACTCTCTTACTTAAGCTCAGAGATTGCTGCCAGGAAAGCATTAGAGGATCTCAATGGCTGCAATATCAGATGAGGAAATACACCGTCTCTAACGTAGCTCCTAACCAAACTGTTTAGAGCTTAAAATTATTACTTTGATTTGCACCCAGAAACAGATTGGCAGCCAGTGCAGACTACTAAGTACAGGAGTAGCATGCTTCTTTCTGGAAACACTGCCATTCTATTGTCTGCACATTCTGCCTCTGCTGAGAATTGTTTATCTGCCTTCAAGTTTAGCCTCAAGAAGAGTGCATTGCACTAATTCAAACTTGGCATCTTAAAAGGGGGTTGCAAGCTATAATTAATGTTTGTAAAATTTTTAAGTCCCGTAGAAGTAAAACTTGTTGCTATGGTATGGAGCAGCACTCATATTATGTGCACAGAGGAGTCTTATTCAATAAGGAAGAGAACTCATTTTCACTCCATACTCCACTTTCATATATCTCCATAATAGCTGTTTCTTGTTTGGAGAATGCAGAGGACAATAACTATCCCTGAGGAAGGGCATGTGTGATCTAAGGACCTCTTGAGGGTACAGAGATGCATAAGAGTTACAGGGATCTCCTGAGTCTGATATTTACTCAGGGGATCTAGCCACTGAGTTTCTGATATTTAACATTCACCAAAGAGTAGTTACCACGGATGAGGGGTGATGCACAGCGCATCCCACCTGGTTTTTTCAACTGACGGACGTTCTTGTTTTTGAGTTGGAAAAAAAGGACACTCGGGGAATCTCTAGTCGACGTCACCAAGCTGGGTGTTTCTGTTGGCGTTGGCCGCAGCAGTGCCCGATCAGTCTTCTTTTTTTGTTTTTCTTTTGCCGTTGGAGACTCGGGGGTGGTTTATTGCGGTACTTAAGGCAGCCGCTCCCTGCCTACCGCCTCAGCTCTGCTTGGTTACCGCGAAGTTTTTGACCGCTGGGACTCTGAAACCTCAGCTTCACAGCTCTCATTGGCCAGGGATACAGAGCCCAATGGGAGCTGCGGAGGTCAGCACCTGCGGGCATGAAGGCAGTGTGTGGATTCCCTCCCTATGACTGCCCAGGTAGGTTCAGTGGGAGTGTCCAGTTTTTGCATTGATTAAAAAAGTGCAACCCTAGTGTTCACATAATGTTTTCTACTGAAATCCTGTGTGCATATTTCACTGATTGATTATATTTCTTTGTTGAAATATGTATATGCATATTAATCATGTAAGGAGATATTATGGTATATTGGAAAAATATATTTTTTTAGCCAGGATCACTTAGGAGTGGATGACATACCTAAAGATAGGTTCCACTGAGACAGGAGGTTAGGGAGACATTTAATCTGCCCTGGGGAATGAGACCCTTGTGTTATTCTTATCTTTACCTTGCACTGTTTGGAAAACATCCACAATGTTCATGACGTCAATCGAAAGAAACCAGAGAAAGAGAACATATCATAACAGGCGAAGAGAAATTAATTAGGAAGAGGTAAACAGCAGAGGTTTCGTGGTGGTCGGTTGGGGAACAGGACTCTGTTACAGCGTGAAGTACAGAGGACTGATATATATTCTAGGGATGAAGAGACCACACTATGGTTATTCTTCAAGGGTAGAACGAGCTGCCAGTGAGCTGGTATTTGTGTCATGGAAGAGAAATGCCTCATGCATCCTGATCGAAAAAAAAACACTGTAAGAAGGCCTGTTTGGAGGTAAGCAGTACCTTATCAGACAAGAGGGCATCTTGCTTAGTTTAAGTTTATCTCTAAGGAAAGCATCTTTTAAATTTGTTATTAGATGGTAATTCCTTGTTTTCCAGGATAATTAACTCTTCACTTAAATGAGTTCAGTCCGCGTTAATATGATGTCATTGTTACATCGCTGACTTCTATTACGCAGACACTGCTTGTTAAAGTTGGGAGGGATGGCAATGCTCCTTATTAGTTTTGTTTGGAAGCCGCCTGCATTGGTCCACTGCTTGCAGAAGAGCAGCCATTGGAGCTAGCTTGTGGGGGCTTGGAAACAGGTGGGCGGCAGCCCCCCGGCAGCTCCCTAAGTTCCCTGTGTGGCAGGCGCTTATCGGGCTTAGCAATGGTGGGTGGGGGAGGGACACTTGAACTGTCTGGCAAGTGCTGCTCCTTGCCCCTGCCTTGGAGCTGCTCCCTGGAAGACTCCTGTTTGCTGGGAGGGCGTGGAGGAACAGGGAGTGTGATGTCAGGGTGTCCCCCTCCCACCGCTCCTGTAACCCCCCCAAGAGCAGGGGGAGGACAGGTACAGAGCCAAGAGAGAGGCGCACTTGCTGCACGTAGCTTGCTGTTCTCAGCTTCCTGATCTACTTTAAAAAGAATGTACTCTAGAGTGGGGTCAGCCATTACTTACAGCGTCAATACCCACGTCTCTCTCTCTCTCTCTTTTTCCCCTTTTCCCCCAGCACAGCTTTGGAAGTGGAAGGAGTGGGACACTCCAGTTGGATAGCCCGGTCATCATCACATTCAGTTTCCACAGGGAATAATTTTAGCCCACTGCAATGGATCTTACTGTGTCTCCTCCCTCCATCTGTGCTGCCTTGCAGAGTGTGAGGTACATTAACGAATGTGTTAACCCTGTGGGCAGGCCGCCCAGAGGATTCCAGGGGCCTGGGGCACTTCGGCAGCCGGTCCTGGGCAGAAGGACCCCCGCCGTGGGTCTTCGGGACTGGCACTTCAGTGGTGGGTTTGGAGCAGAACAGGACCCCCTGCGCCGAAGACCCGGATGGAAAGAAGCACGAGGCCCGGGACCTGCAAGAATTTTCTGGAGCCCCGGCAGTGACTAGACCTGCGCCAGGGCCCCAAAAAACTCTCGTGGGGGCCTCTGTGGGCCCGGGGCAAGATTGCCCCCCTGCCCTCCACGTCCCCTGGGCGACCCTGCTGAGGCTAGCTGTAGTGTTCAGTCATCATTTTAGCAGGGAAAGGCCCTCTGACTCCCACACTCAATCCAATTCACAAATCATCATTGCTGTATACAGCTTAAAATTGTGTTTAAAACTTATACTATATATATAGTTCCTTTTGTCTGGTGAAAGACCAATTGTCCTCTGGAAAATCTGCTAATTTCTCGTCCCCATTCAACTATTTAGCTGACTAATCTATGATACGGGGAACATAACTACAACATTAATTGGAAGAGTTACTGTATTTCTGCTTGCTTATTCGATGTTGAATGTGTGGTCTTCATTAAATAGATTCGATTTAGATCACTTACGCCCTTCTGCTCGGTAAACGAAAGACTGCCAATATAGTGTGAGTTAACCGTTATAAGCTCTTGGTGTTGCCTTTCGACGTGCTTGACCTATTGCTGGTGGTGGTTTGTAAATACTTTTCTCCTATCTCACCGTGAACCTTATGAGGATATGCACCATTCTGTGATGCACTCCGAGGTCTAGGTGTAGGCAAATCCGCCAAGTGATGCACATCGCCTCTGAGGATGTGGAGCCCGTGGCTGAGCATGGTGGAGCTGCCAGTGTCTGCCTGACCAGCAGTTCACCAGATGGGAACCACGGGTATGAGCCGTCGTGGCCTCTTGTGCGCTCGCAGTGCGACAGATTGTGCTTGACAAGGCTGGTGAGTAGTAGGAGTGTAGTATGTGACCCTCGCCGACACGAGCGCCAAATCCAGAAGAGCTCGAAGGAATTCTCATGCAAAGAACAGGTTGTCACAGCCCTTAGGCTCGTTCTGTCAAATGCGCTGCCTAGTTAGTCGCCCTTAAAGAGTACGCAAATGATAGCATTGATAACCATTACATGTACTCGGTCGCTGACACGTATAATAAAATGCTATACTCCTGCATCTCGATCTGATATAAGAAGAACTGCAGGATGATGAATGAACAGCAAGAGATGCTGGTCAACGACCATCTCTGAGTCTATTCTAACACGAGATTGCCAGTCACGTACATAGTTACGAGTGTGCAGCACTAATTGTGGTCTTCATTAAATAAACGTACACTTGCTTTCTCTGTAAACAAATCTAAGTGTGAGTTAACCATAGCTGTGTCCTTTGACGTAGCTGATATGCTGTGGGATACTGTTCCCATGGGAATAGAGGATCTGCACATTCTGTGAGTATCCAGTAGGTTGGGAACTCCACAGAGATGCTCTGAGGATTGGAGGTGGGAGCATGCCAGTTGCCGACCAGCAGAGGGACAGGAGAGCCTGCCTGGCCTCAGAGGGGAGTGCTTGAGGCTGGTGGAGTAGGAGTTGAACCCCCGACAGGTACAGACAAGAATTCCTCATGCAAAGAACAGGTGGTAGCAAGGTGCCTAGGTTTCCCCAAGAAGCATGATAGCATTGAATAACCAATATTATTCCAATTATAATAAAATGATACTCTTATTCGTTAAAATTGGAATGATGATGAACAGCAAGAGATGCTGGTCAACATTTTTATTATTCATAAGGAAGTGTTAATAAGTACATACACTTACAGAAAAAAGATTAGTACAACTATTAGTTAATTGCAGTATTAGTGCTGCTTCAGTTCTGTGTTGACAGGCACATTAGAAAAAAAATAATTCACATAGGCCATTCAATTTAAGGAGCAGATTTCCATAAAAATATAAAAATTCTGTAACTTCATATTACTAGAAATATTCTTTATGTAGGAGTATTTGAATTTGACAAATAGGAATTCTATTTATTCTTTGAAATTTGAAAAATGGAAAAGACTACCTCTTATTTCTGCCCAAAAGAGACTGAAAAAGTCTTAGGTGCTGAAATTCCATTTATTACAGATTATTTTTTAATTTTTTTTATTTACAAAAATAATACAGACTATTTTTTAACTATTTGGTTTGATACTACTACAGTTGAATTATTTATTAACGTCAGTGGGAATAGGATCAGGTCAAACTCATTGCTCAATGTGCATTTATTTACAACTTAGAAGTTTTAGAAGTTTCTTCTATCAGCTACCTTATTTTAAAAAGTTTCATATTGGTCTCATTCTAATGTTTTTAAGTGATGCTTGGCTCTGAGAAGTGAATGCCAAAATGGCATTATGTCTGGGGAGTTTCTGAGTCAAGTGTTATAGATTTACAAGACAACAGACAATTGTTTTTGGCACAGTCAACCTGTGTTTCTCCTCCCATCCCACTCCCCCTCATCACCACCAGTAATCAAGGTTCTAAAGGCCAAATAAAGTCTTCATTTTATGCCCGCAGAGACACCTATCTATGCAAATCCATTGCATTCAAGAAACTTTGGTCCAAGATAACCCATTTGTTGACCTTTAGGGCACGCTTCAAAGCCTATCTAATCCTCTCTTATTTTTGGGAATGAGACAGAATTTAGTGTGGTGAGTTGTGGGAAGAGACCAGGGAAATTTTTACCATTTGTTTGTTGCCTGAGCTTCATTGCTTCAGGCAAAACTGGCAACTGCAATTTTACAACTGGTTGAGAATGCTCACAGTCTAAGTGTTCGCTCTCTTTATATATCAAAATAAAGCAACAATTGGAAAGCAATATATTCCCCATTACAGGTTGGGATAAAAAGTAGCACACTGTGTAAGTTTAGGCAATCTATGTACAATTTATGAATTATGATTAATGTTTATGAACTCTATGTACAACTCAAGCCCTTAGTGTATATTCAGTCAGCCATATGCTAGAAAGGACTGATTGCATATATCACAAACCCTGTCTGGACATAACTACAGGGCATTCAAAAAAGTAATTAACCCTGAATAGCTTTTATAAGATACTGGCCACAGTAAAACAATAGGTATGTTTATGAGAATAGCCAACCTAAAGAAAGCTGGTTCTTCCCCAAGTTATATGCAGGGAAGGAGGGCTAGAACAACTGAAATTCCATTGCAGAAAACAAGAAAAAAGAAAATGGTGTAGAAAACAACTATTGAAAAGGAACATGCTCATTGAACTAGGGGCTGTTGTCTACGGTACAGACCTGAACAAGCTGAAGAGATCTTGTTGTAAAGGCAGGGAGGGAAAACAGGAAGGCAGAGCAAGAGGAGAGAAGGGTGTTGAGACCCTGAATGGACTGACCAAACCCCAGATCATAGACTCATAGGTCAGAAGGGACCAATATGATCATCTAGTCTGACCTCCTGCACAAAGAAGGCCACAGAACCCTACCCATTCACTTCTATAACAAACCCCTAATCTATGTCTGAGTTATTGAAGTCTTCAAATTGTGGTTTGAAGACCTTCAAGCTGCAGAGAATCCACCAACAAGTGAACCCAATGCCCCACGCTGCAGAGGGAAGGCAAAAAACCTCCAGGTCCCTGCCCAATCTGCCCTGGGAGAAAATTCCTTCCCGACCCCAAATATGGTGACCAGCTAACCCCTGAGCAGTGTGGGCAAGACTCATCCAGCCAGCACTCAGGAAAGAGTTCTCGCAGTAAACTCAGATCCATCCCATCAACAATCCATCACCGACACCATTGGGCCAGACTTATCTGCTGATAATCCCAGATCAATTGCCAAAATTTAAACTTCCCATTCATACCATCCCTTTCCATAAACTTAGTTTCAAGGCTTAGTCTTAAAGCCAGAATATGTCTTTTCCCCCACTACTCCCCCTGGAAGGCTATTCCAGAACTTCACGTCCTCTAGATGGTTAGAACCTTCTTCTAAATTGTCAAGTCTAAACTTCCTAATGTCCAGTTTGTACCCATTTGTTTCTTGTTCTACATTGGTTACTAACCTCTCCCTCCCAGACCTGAAGAAAGTGTAGCCTCATGTAGATCGAAAGTTTGTTATCTTTCACCAACATAAATCCGAGTAAAAAAATGATTACCCACCCACATTGTCTCTCTAATATTCTGGGAAAACAAGCCTACCACTACCAATGCAGACAAACAATTAGAGAGCTCTGTAAGTGTAAGATGCTGGGGCAGTAGTATTTTTGCAGGCAGGTTTTATTATTTTTACAAGGAATCTGTAATTCTCTCCACCTTTTCCTCAGATGAATAAAGAGCATTCCATGTGTTTAAGAAGTTGCTGGTGCCAAAATCTGTGTTCCTTGACAAAACTGGCATGTGTTCCTGACGGCTTAGCTCTAAATGGAGTACCCATAGGTTTGGAGCTCTAGAAAATGGAGTTTAAGCTTCGGAAGAGACTTGAGGAGTTCAGCACTGGTCTTCGGGGCCAGGGCAGATGGAACCGTGGGGTCCAACTCTGAGGCAGGAGTACTAAATTAGAGAGCCTGCAACCCTTGAGAGATAGTCAGATTGCCATATGTGCCTACATATTTGCTCAGGTAAAGTGGGCTTAAGAGGCATCAGGAACTAGAATTGCAACTCTAAAACAGCATCTTGATGAGTGTTCCAGCCGAGAGAGCTCAGCTAGCTCTGTCGAACTGCTAATAAAGTACAACTTATTTTATGACTTAGTCAGGTATACAAACTTGAATTCACCCAGACAGCAAGGGTTCTATTGACTTAACAGTCCCTTTTCATAATAGAATCACAATTATAGTCATGGAGAAAACAAACAAAACAAAATTTTCTAGTGGAATAATGGGCACAAGGAGGGATTATTCCCAAGCTCTTTCATTAGAATAAACTTAGGTTTAATTCCTGAGACAGGCAAAACCAGTGCTAAACACGTCACCATTATATAGGCTGTCAAGGTTCCTTCCCCACTCTGAAATTTAGGGTAAAATGTGGAAACCTGCAGTGACTTCTAAGCTAATCTACAAGCTGTAATCTTGGTAACACTGCCAACATCCAGAATTTCAGCTGTCTGGAGCACTCCCTGTCCCCCCAAAAACTTTCCCCTCCCTGGGTTGCCCTTGGAGGGACTTCCACCAATTCCCTGGCGAACACAGATCCAACCCCTGTGGATCGCTTAAAAGCAAGGAGAAATAAATCAAGCCCACTTCCCTTTCCCCCCATCAAGTCCCTCGGTGAGTCCAGATTCCAATCCCTTTGCGATAAAAACAGAACAAAAAAAAAACCAAGGAAAAAATCTATCCGGTATTAAGAAAAAAAGGCTTTTAATTAAAGAAAGAAAAAGATTGAAAGAAAAAACCCCTCTGGGAGAGATTAAGCATACCCAGCTACGCTCACAGACAACAGATTCAAAAACAGAAGATGTGCCCCATGGGCAACAAATTTAGTAACACAAAGAAAAAAGACCTAAAAACCCAATTATTTTGATAATTCCCTTTAATGATACAAGACAAGTTACAAAGTAAATAAACATAAACCTATATCCTTTTTCTAAACTTACTACCTGATAATGAGCGCTGGTTCCTGCATCTTTTTTTCACGTCCGGCTGAAACTGAAAACTCTCACAAAGGAAAAACATTCCTCCTTTTCTTTGAAACATCTTGTTCCCACCACTGGTCCCTCTGGTCAGGTGTTAACGGCTAGGTGAACTTTTAACTCCTTTACAGGTTAAAAGAGGTGTTCTAACTCTAACCATCTGTTTATGACATAGGCAAATAGAAATGTTAACAGTTTCTCAGTAATGTATATAAATGACTTATATTTATTATTGCAGTAGCGCTGGAGGCCATAGTCATGTGCTAGCACTGTACAATTCAACAAGAAAAACACAGATCCTTGGCTCTAATAGAGGTTTGAATGCTAAAATATTAAATATATGAGAGACTACTGGTGCTACCAACAACCACAACTGTCAGATCCTAGAAGAAGCATGAGCAAAGACTGTAAGAGCAAAGTAGGATCTGGTCCAAAATATTGGGCCTGAAAATATTAAAGCCATTCTTCTGGGAGAATTCCTATTTAAATCAGTAAAGTTTTCCATCAGCAGCACTAGCAGGAACTGGAACTATTAACATTATACTATTTAAATAGTGATAGAAATCTTTAGAATTGTTAATATCTTCAAATATCAGCTAATACTATTGAGGCATACATTTGTTATTAAAATTCCAGGATTATGTACCATACAAATGAAAGACATCTAAAATTACAGAACTAAGAAGTGTTCTTGTCCATAAATGGACATGCAACACACATTAGCAGTAACAGAAGTTACATATACAGTGAGAGGAGAATATGCCCTTTAATCTAATTTTGTGACACTGGCTATATAATATAATCTCTTGATTATTAATCAATTCTTGTTCTGATAATACTCAAAAGCAGAAAACAAATTAAAACTATTTTTTCCCTCTGAATCACAACTTTTCTTCTTGCAAATCTGTATTTTGTCTTTGCATTTGAAGTCCCACTACAAAGCACACATTTTTCATAAACATTTTACATAGGGCCTTGGTTCAGCAAAGCCCACTTGACTTTAAGCATTTGCTTAGAATCCATCTCTATTCAACAAAGCATTTAAAAACATGCTGAAAGTTAAGATCGAGTTTATATGCTTTACTGAATCAGGGCCTAGGGTGGAAAGCCATGAAAGTATGACAGGGAGAAAAGGAAGGGTCCAGCTGATCATGAATTGCAGGGTCAAATCGTAGGTGAAAATAGTGATCTTCAGGCATCAGGAAGCTGCTGACCATGAACACTGATCCAATTATGCTATGTATTCTGCTAGCATACAAGTGTGGGTGTAATGGATATGGAACGTTTAGGCACCAAGAATCCAGAAAGGTAGTATGATCTGAGATATACCAAAATAGAGATGGTGGAAATAATACTATGAAATAATGTGAGCAACATGCTATTTGAAAATGTCACCTGTAACAAAAATAAATCTGGCTCTGTAATTAACTATATTTAGACAAATTATGTAAAATTATAAGCAAAATGCAAAGTGATGCATGTTTAATACTTTATGTTGAGAATTATTTAAATATACAGTTACCATATTAATTCTTAATGAGATATAAATATCTCGATCCTTGGGTGTTCTGGAGTGGTAATGCAGTACAGCGGATATGATAAAGTGATTACACTATCCAGCACAATGCAAAATAAGTCATATGGTAATTTAGATAAGGTAAGGAAGTATCTGAGTTGGTGGAACCTTTTTATGGGTTGAGGTAAAATCTCATTGAGATGGACGGGGTGAATTCACTCTTCAATCAATGTAACTATAAACATAATGAACCCATCCAGAAGCTTTTGCTAAGTATTATTTTGAGTAGAGGTGTGGGGGGAGGTAGAACAGACAAAATATCCTGGAGAGAGAGTGTGCGCTCAACAGAGCCGCTAAAAGCACATTTGCTGATGCTGGAAGAAACCTGGGAAGATGTTTTTGGGTCAAGGGTACAAGCTGAAAAGAATGCTCTTGGTGTTGTGGTCAAAAGAAGCGGTCTCTGCACTCAGAGACACAGAACTTTGTACATTCTTTGTAAATAAACAAAACTGCATTAAAGAAATACCCAATTCTTACCAATTTCTCCTAAGTGGAACAACCTGCTAACTGGATTTTTAACTAGTCACTCAGGTCAAAAGGGGCAATTTATATATATTATATATAATATTCATTACAACCCCTGTACATGCATTTCAAAATTTTCAAAGTATTCATTAAAAAACCACAATGATGTAATTCTTTTGGCAATGGGGGATTCCACAACTAGTTTCATATGCACTGTAGGTAGTGTGCTGTATATAATAGGAAACATTTGGTTGATCAGGACAGATCACAGCTCATGAGTGTGTGTGATGAAGTGGGACTGTTCTTAATGTTTACTCAGAATACTCTGTGGGTGCCTCAGTTTCCTCTATGCATTTCTTAAGTCTCCAGCATGCATAAATGGTTGACACTCTGTCTTCTGGCAACAAATGGCCGGGGCCCTTCCCACTGCAAGGAGATGGCTAAAGGTGAACAAAGAGATCAGGTGACACCCTGGCCCGGGAAGGAGATAAAGGCCAGAAAGGAGGGGCTGGAGGAGGTTTCAGTTTGGAGCTGGCTGGGGATGGGAAGTGAGTGCAGATGGGGTTGTCTGGCTCACTGGGCCCCAGGGCCGCAAAATAAAGACCTGGCTGAGGGGTCCCATTCCTCTGTACCTACAAGTCCTCTCGTACAAGCTCTGTTTTAGACCCTGTTCCTTTCATCGAATAAACCTCTGTTTTACTGGCTGGCTGAGAGTCACATCTGACTGCAAAGTGGGAGTGCAGGACCCTCTGGCTTCCCCAGGATCCTGCCTGGGTGGACTCGCTGTGGGAAGCGCACGGAGGGGCATATGCTGAATGCTCCAAGGTCAGACCCAGGAAGGTGAAGCCGTGTGAGCTGCTTGCCCTGAAGACAGTCTGCTCCAAGGGAGAGGGGGCTCCTCAAAGTCCTGACTGGCTTTGTAGGGAGCAGTTCCAAACCATCACCTGGGGACTCCGTGACAGTGTGCCACACAAGGATTAGTAAATGATTAATTATATTTAGTCTATATTTTAAATAGTGGCGTGAAGTGTCTCAATGTGCAGCCTAATGAGATTAAGAGGTATTTTAAATTATGTTAAATTAGATTCCAGTCATACAATATGACCTAGGACTCCAGTGTTGAACATTTTTAGATTCCATTGAGTTCAGTGGGAGTGGAGTGGCTGACAACTTAAGAGAAAAGCGATCTTTGTTCATCCACTCAAAAGGTACAACATGGGCAGAAGCATCGTAGACTGCTTGTTGGTATGTCTCAACCTGGACCTAGACAGAACACCTCCAGGACAAAGATAGTGGTCTTTTGTGAAGACTGCCAACAACGTCAGTTACGAGGTGTTTTTTCTTGACTAATACGTATCTGCTGTGAAAGGGTCTGAAAATCAACAAGCTTATTGTATATAGGCCACTGACAGCAATCACTACTGAACTGAGCTGGGTTTGAAATATAGACAGAGGTAAAAGACCAAATACTGCACTGTCACACTTTTGAACCCTCCAGTCATGCCACAACAGATCTGTCTTACCATTAAACAATGGACAATATTAGAAGTGGGAAACATGATGAGATTCTTGCTCAGGTTTCATTTACCAAGTATAGTGAAACATAATCTTGTCATGACAATTTTAATATTGCAAAGTAATTACATTGTGACACCAGTCCAGCACAGCTGTGCTTTGTGATTGAGTGGAAACAATAGACTGTGGTCTTCCTTCTCCTTGGGGGATGAATTCTCAAAGCCAAATTCTCTGCTAGCATAACTTCATTTCTGTCCCCCATCCCTCAAGAATGGCAACCCAGGGTGGCACTGAGACGTTGTTTTGCCACATTATGTCTGCCAAACTTACCTTTATGATATTTGGAATTATTCTGGTGACCTGCAACTTGGCTCATTCAAGAGGTTTTCTATTTCTTTCCTAAGAACCGTTGATCATTTTGCATAGTCTATGTCCCAAGAAGTTATATTTTTAAAGACATACTTTTAGTACAGCTTTTGCATCTAGTGAAAAAGTTTCAAACAAGCAATATCTCAAATCTGACGTGAAGAGGAGGTAGGAATTCTAACATTTAGGCTATGTCTAGATTGCTTGACTATATAAAAAAAAAAAATCCCTCTGGTTCCAACAATAGGTCAGCTAAACTGGTATTAAAACTAGTGGGAATCCAAAAAGGCTTCAGTAGTCAGAGCTGTTACCATCCTTTCAATTAAACTTGCATTTAAATAGCTTTAACTAAATCAGAATAAAACTACTTCTGGCTGTAAGTTCCTTGCATTCTAAGGTTTCTGTCAGTTTTAACACTATTCACCTGAACCAGTGTTGGGACCTGTGGGAAATTTCTTTTTGTAAATTTCCTTAATCTAGACACTCTATAACCAAGACATAACTGAATACACATAGTATAACTGAGTAGGCTTAATATCAGCTGTCAAGCTTTGACTCTTTGCTTGATTTCCTAAGTCAGACCCTGCAATATTTACTTAAACTTGTTTTACTGGTACATTTTTTATGGTAGGTTATTAAAAAGGAAAGCAAAGGACCTCTAATACACTTATGAAAAACTGCTTATTATTTCCTTCTGAACAGTATATAAAAGTTCTATTAAGTGAATGTGTAATTAGCAACTTTATCAAAGAAGAGGGTATGGACATTAAAACAGAGTCTCCCAATGAGATAGGCAATATTTTTTCCCGCCAGAGTCACTACTACATACTGATGACTCAAGACCTTGATAGAGAAAATTTTGTTCAATCAGCACTGACAGCTTCTTCTCTTTGAGATATAAACACGGAATGGAGTGCTTGTTAAAAGTTAGAATTATGCCCTCTCCCTCAAAATTGTATGAGTAATTGGCTAGTTAGGTTGTCTATAAAAGGCTGATAGTGTAATATCCATACATATCTATCCGTAACAAGCACTTTCTGTTTACAGGCTGCAATAGCTAACATCCCTGAGAGGAATGACAGTAGTCTGAATTCTGAACTTGTCAAATGGCATGATACTTGTCTAGTCACTCTGCAGTGGTGGGAGGATTAAGAATCTAATACTGTTTCCATTGATGCGGATGGGAACTTTGCTTCAGTGGAAGCAGACTCAAGCCTTACTAGTCTCACACCATGGACATTGCATACATTAGAAAGGGAACATGCTGGAAGTTTGCACCTGCACCATTTCCTTCTAATTCTTCCATTGTTTGATGAAGTTTGTGCTCGCACATAAATTGCTGGGCCTTCAGGCTTGAATGCATACTGAGCTGAGACAATGTGCTGGAAAAATCCCTCATTTGTACTTGGTCTTCATGTTGCCATCTCCTCATCTACTTTAGCAGCCCCTTGACAGTGTATCTCCTGTTTCTAAACACCACTGACCGCCATTTTTTTTTCCTTAAAAGGACTTCCATAATATACAAGGGAAACACAAACTTCTGTAGACTGGGAGTGGGATGCAAGTGAGTTAGGAGCACAAGTTTCATTGACTTTCATTGGAACTTGTGCTGCTAAATTACTTAGTTGCCTTTGAAAAATCTCAGCCTATGTATAATAACTTGCTTTGGTTTCCTCTGCAAGTGTGGGGTTGGGGGGTGGGCGGGAATATGAAAGAATGTGCGTGATCCAAACCCTCCCTGTCAATTACCCCACAATTCAAAAACTCAGAGAGATCTTTTATGGAGTTATATGCAAAGTGGAAGGATGTAATGGAGGGAATCTGTGGTTTCAGATTTCCACCATTTGGAGAAGGGGAACACGGAGCCTTAATGTCTGCGAAATGCTTTAAAAATGAAAAAAAAAATCATACAGTCCTAGAGCCTTAAATCCCAGGGCTATGCAAAGAGAGAAGTTTTGGTTGGTTGGTACAGCTGTGCTGCTGTAGCACTTCTTATGAACATGCTCTAAGCCAATAGGAGAGAGGGGTAGCTATGTCAGTGGGAGAAACTCTCCTGCCAACATTGCACTGTTTACACTGGCGCTTAGGTATATAACTTACATTGCTCAAGGTGCGGATTATTCACACCCCCCAGAGACTAAAAGTTATACTTAAGTAATCTGTAGTGTAGACATAGCATCAGTATAAAGTGGAGATAAGATGTAAAAACATAAAGAAGGTATGTGTGCTGTTATCTGCGCTCTCTGTACAAATTAGGACACATTCTGTCCTCAGTTACAGCTATGCAAATGCACTGGCATCAGTAGCATTTCACAGTTGTAAATAAGGACAGAATTTGTCCCATTGTAATCACTGATACATGAATCTCAAAAGGCTTGGAGTACTGTTTTGGTTTGAACGTTGATATGAAGCTTATGTGCACTCTCCAGAATTAGTGAGATGGAAATCTTATGAAAACATCCCTGCTAAGGAGATTTCTGGTAAGTGTGCTTTTAATCATCAATAGGAATATGCTATAAAGTCCTGTGAACCTTGTTGAGATGCACCAAGCATCCTCTCCTCCCACTGACTGACTTTTCCATTGAGCTGATGGGTCTTAGCCCCTCAGAGAATCACCTGAGCACATATTTCCCAGATTTGGGGGACTCTGTTTTCAATCAAGGAATAAACAAGTTTAGTTCAAGTTTGATTCTAAGAATGGATGAAATTAGGGGTGTTTATTTTATTCCAAACCTATTTGTCCTTCTTTCCCATATCTCCGATTATAACTACATGCTTCTCTATAGCATCAAACACCAACAATTTTATTCCCTGCATTCACCATTCTGAAAACTCACAGCCCCTGTTCTCTCTAACCCTCAACACAGCTCTACCCACCATCCATCTCTATTTTACTCTCCTAAACATGGAACATCATTTCTTGCTGCTGCTTTGGAAAGTTGCATTTCCCAGATCCTTGATGTCTGTGAAATGGCTACCAGCAAACACCCACAATACACTGGTTGAAGATAATTTCAACAATACTCCCAAGTCTGGGCATGTTGCGACTCTGTTCATTTAGGACTACTGCAGCTGTAGTTCATTGTCATGACAACTACTTGGTGCTTCCCTTCAAGAATCAGTATTAACTTTGATCTGATTTCCTTGCTCTCCAAATGTTGTGGTAGTGTTTTTGTAAGTACAGGTAGCACCAGATGATAGCGTAACAACATTTTAGCACTCCTGCTATTGAGAGCCACTAAAGTGCTCCTTGCACAGTTACGTTTTGAAATACTGCCAGCACTATAACAACAATGCTCTTACATTAAAAAGTCATAAGGTGTGAGAGATGGGTCTTCAGCTTCTCTTATTGATGTAAGAGGCCACTTTTAAACTGGAATTTGAGAAGCCCTTCACAGAGCCCAACTATTAATTTAGGTGATGCAAGTGTCTGATCCTGCAAAGTGCTGAGCACCCTGAGTTGGGCACTGAGTATGCCAAATTCCCATTGATTTCAGTCAGAGGAAGAGAAGTTATTTCAGTGGGAGTTTAAGTGGCTCAGTGATTTGCAGTTTTAGATCATGAGCTTCCAAAGTATTTATCAGCCAACTTCTGGCTTGCTTCAGTTACCTTGAACATGAAGTAAATATTTAAAGAGGGACTCATTTTTCTTTATGTTTTACTTTTCAAGTTTTCCAAAAATTGGCTCTGTTTTCCCTTCTGCAGTTAAATCTTTGCTCCTACCAGTATTCACCGACACAGTATTGTGGGAGCAGTGAATTGAAAGTGCAAATGACAGAGTTTGTATTTCCAACTTCTGAGTATAAACGGGTTCATAACTACAAGTGGAAAAACTATGCTTGCATAATTTGCATCTTCGGTTACTGTATTTGTAAATGCAAAATGGTAGATATGTGCATAAATCATTTTCATGCACTTTTCCGCTTGCAAATGCTCATGTGCAATTCCAGAAAATGTGGGCTCTGAGAACTAGATATCTAAATTCTGTTATTTGCATCCACTGGAGTTCACTATTTCACCACAAGACTACATGAACAGAACTAGAAGTTAGGTCCTATTCAGTCCTAGGTTCTATGTGGTCCTACATAGCTTACATTCATGGTTTCAAAACACAATGTGGATCTGCAAGAAAGGATTTCTTTTACATGATGAAGAGTTCTATGTATACAGTAGTTGGCATCAGAATAGAGGGCTTAGGTGGTAAGACAGTATCAGAATACTGGACAGTTAGTTTTGTAATGGAAGTGAAGCATCTCTGCAATAATGTATGAAAACTGTGTGTTGCTCTGATTGTGATCTTTACTGCATGACTATGTTGGGTTAATGCAGTAGAGGTCTGTAAGAAAAAAATAAACTAGTGGGAAGGGAAAAGAACAGCTCAAGATAAGCCAAATATCTAAGGGCGGTTAAAAGAAAATGCCCAAAATATTGACTTTGATTTTATCTACTCCCCAGTCAACCTGGAAAGCTGTTTTTGTGCAGAAAAGCCAAAGCCCAGGAACTCAGAACAAGAGGAACCTAGAAGCTGAAAAGAGTTTCTCTTGGTGTTAAGGGCAACTGGACAGAAAGACAGAAGTTGTTAGGCCTGCCTATGTTTCCATCAAGAGATGGTGGATGAGCCTTTAGATAAGATAAGATAGACATATGTTGACTTATTTTAAAATCCTGTTTCTCCAAGTGCTTTGCTTCTACTGTAAAGCAAACAATATTTTGGTTTGAAAAAAGTTGTCTCATCATTACATACACCACTAGTCACAGACTCATGAAGAGAAGAACGATATGTGCTTAACCCAGCCAAACCTTCTGGGTAAGCATAGTGGATACACAGGGCAATGTAGCCCAGAGTCCAGTCTTGAAGTGGAAGATTCCACTCCAGGATAGGTAAAAGAATAAGGCTTGACACCTCAGAGGGTGCACTGAGAGAGAGGCCTGACAGGGGACAGCCGGCCAGTTAACCCTGTACCATGAACAGTTTTGTTTAGAAGTTTCAGGGACAGAGTCTAGTTCCCACACATAGGTGTACAAGATGAAGTGGAAGGCACAGAGAACTGTTCTCTCTACCCCACATCCCTTTGACAACTCTCATAGGGATCAGCCAAAAATCCAATACTTACAGTCTTAGGCTATATCTACATTTAAGCTGGGAGATGTGATTCCCAGTTCCTGTAGACATACTAGAGCTA
>NC_133770.1:169537065-169565842 GCF_003597395.2 Chelonoidis abingdonii | reverse complement strand
AGGACAATTGGTTGTCCTAAATTTGTTAGTCTCTAAGGTGCCACATGGACTCCTCGTTGTTTCTGGTTGTAAATGGTTTATTTACCTACAAACCTTCCTGTGTACATGTGGGCCAACCCAGGAAGAATGAAGACTAGGGGTCTTACAGTGACATGTGATCATGTCACATGATACTGGAATCCATCTTAATCCTTGTACTTTTTCCACTGATGAAGCGGGGTTTGGGTCAAGCATAGACAAAAGATTCCCGCCTTGTGCCAAAGCTGTAAAAGGGGGTGGAGCAGACAAAGGGGGCTGCCAGACATGAGAAAACCCCTGCTTACCACTTGAGATGCTACTGGAACTAACAAGGACTGTACCAGGGGAAAGGATTGGGCCCAGACTAGGAAAAAGTCTAGTCTGTGAAAGAAGCTTATTGGAACATCTCGGAGGATGAGATATTACCTGTAATCAGTTTCTTAATATATTAGGCTTAGACTTGTATGTTTTTGCTTTATTTTCCTTGGTAACTTACTTTGTTCTGTCTGTTATTACTTGAAACCACTTAAATCCTACTTTTTATACTTAATAAAATCACTTGTTTAGTAATATATGCAGAGTTAGTGATACATACCTGGGGGAGCAAACAGTTGTGCATCTCTCTCTATCAGTGATAGAGGGCGAACAATTTACAAATTTACCGTGTATAAGCTTTATACAGAGTAAAATTGATTTATTTGGGGTTTGGATCCCATTGGGGTATCTGTGTGCTGGAGACAGGTAACCTGCTGAGCTGTTTCAGTTAAGTGTGCAGCTTTAGGGGTGTGAACCAGACCCTGGGTCTGTGTTGCAGCAGGCTAGCATGTCTGGCTCAACAAGACAGGGTTCTGGAAGTCCCAAGCTAACAGGAAAAATGGCTGATTACCTGCAGTTGGGAGTCTTGAATATGACCATGTGGGGACAAGCTACTAGATCACAGGCAAGGCTGAGCTTGCCTTGCCTTAAAAGGCCAGCCAGCATCACTGACTTTATAGTCAAATTCTACCATGAGCATGGTACAGAACAGTCACACTGCAACATCTACCCCAATATCTTTTGATTCACTGGCTGAATTCTATTATGCAAACCCTGAGAACAAATGAAGAGAAAGCAAACTGACAAAGTGAGCTACTGATGTGAGGAAGCTTACTAATAAACTTATAACCATACAGCAACCTGATGTTGCTCACTTCTGCAACGTAAATAGGCTGAATAATAAAAGATGTTCAAAATGCTTGACAACTGGGCAAAATACTGATGAAGTGTTTCCACACATCAGCGTGCTTCCAGCATAGTTTTAAGTCTCTCTATTTGTATCACTGACATTTAATATTTATATTAGTTTTTAGGACTTATGTAGGTTTTCCCTTCCAAAGGGGTTTACAATTTACTTATTCATTAGTGCCAGTTTGTACTGTGGCCTTACTTATGTCACTCAGCAATCTAAGAAGTTACTGCATCTTTTGGAAGAGTCCTTCCAAACATACTATTTTATATAAACTATCCCAGTTAAATAGATTCAACAGTCTTCTTAAAGCAAAGAATAATTTCCATGTTGACCTTGTATTTTTAAGTGAAAGTTAGAATGAAAAAGTAACCAGTGTTATCCTACAATTAAAATAAATAGTCCATGTGGTATAAATCCATATAGCTTCATTGACTTCAGTGGAATTACAATAATTTACAGATGCTGAGGCTCTGGCACATACATACATGCCTTACAGGAGCTGCTGGTAGTAATCTCTGTATTTAGTTTGCTTAATGTTTTTCACTGTAAAAGCTTCTTGCAACTTATTTTAAGAAGTTCTAACACTGCCATTGTTTGTAGCAGTTCTTTGAAATTCACCAGGGAAAGAGCCCACAGGTTAGTGAAGTACCTTTTCTTTGTCACATTAAATTCCATTCATGTTTCACCAAGCTACAGCTCAATGACTTTTAACATTTTGAACATCTTGCTTACATTTATCCCCAGCCTGCCAAAATAATAACAATTAGAGGAATGAAGTTCTAGAACAGCCTTCCAAGGGGAGTAATGGGGGCAAAAGACATATCTGGCTTCAAGACTAAGCTTGATAAGTTTATAGAGGGGATGGAATGATGGGATAACCTAATTTTGGCAATTAATTTGGCAATTGATCTTTGATTATCAGCAGGTAAGTATGCCTTGTGGTCTGTGATGGGATGGGATCTGAGTTACTATAGAGAATTCTTTCCTGGGTGCTGGCTGGTGAGTTTTATCCACATGTTCAGGGTTTAACTGATTACCATATTTGGTGTCAGGAAGGAATTTTCCTCCAAGGAAGATTGCCACAGGCCCTAGAAGTTTTTTGCCTTCCTCTGCAGCATGCGGCATGGGTCACTTGCTGGAGGATTCTCTGCAGCTTGAGGTCTTCAAAATCACAATTTGAGGACTTCAGTAACTCAGACATAGGTTAGGGCTTTGTTACAGGAGTGAGTGGGTGAGATTCTGTGGCCTGCATTGTGCAGTAGGTCAGACTAGATGATCATAATGGTTCCTTCTGACCTTAAAGTCTATGAATCTATAATAATTGAACATGAACATTCTAAAGTGCTGGGTTCATGATGCTGCCATAGCAACAGTGGCAGCGCACACTGTATTAGGGACACCTGGAGCCATTAAAGCAGCTTTATCTGTTAGGGGGAAGATAGGTTAGAGAGCTGAGCCAGGCTCCACCATCTCCCTACACATCCCAGAAACTCATCTTCCTTCCACTACTGGGGACACCAAAGGGCAGGATCACCCCATCTCCACAGAGTTGAGAATAAAAAGCCTGTCTGGGCTCCCCTGGACACAGTATATACTGCATTAAGGATATATGGACATGTCCACATTTTTGAATGATTGGCTTTGCAGCCTAAATAATGTTATATTATTTTTAAATGTTCTTTCTGTGTGCATGTATACATACAAAAAGCTAAAATTCAAAAATGTGTATCTCCTGCACTGCTTTCTTCCCCGCTGGAAGCTCCACTCCTGCCTTCAGAAGAATTTGTGGCCAGCATCAGTGGCACAGTAGGTCATTGTTTCTCCAACTTCAAACAGTAGCAGCAGCCAGGGGTTGTGGGATGATGAAGAAATTCAGCCACTCATGTTTTTTAAAACTTGACTAAGGTGCTTATCTAAATCAAATCAATTTGTAGCTCATCCATGACTAATCTCTTTAGATACTTTTCCCCCCTACTCAAATATCAAAACACAACATATTTTAGGACCCTGGGTTATGCTGAAATCTGTGGCATATTTTTTTTCCCCAAATGCCTACAGGTGTCAATTCTTCAGCTCTCCATCTGTTAGAAGAGTATTTTGTTTTTGTTTTTTTTAATATAGCCCCAGCAGCTGTGCTTTCAGAGAGATCAAATCTACTAATCAAATTTACTGTGATATATTAAGAATTCACAACTTCTTTCATTAAATATTTTTTAAAATATTAATTTCTCACAGGTGGCTTTGATTTTTACCACTGGGATTTTGTTTTCTCAGGACTCGCTTTGAAATCAATCCAGCTCTTGCAGCTGAGCACTTAAAATGGAAGTGGTAACTCAGGTGGCAGGCAGGGAGAAAATGTTTCTACAGTAGGCAGACCTATGCCATATATTCTGTGTAAGAAAATTTGTGATTTCCTGAGGAAAACATGATTTACAGCAATTGCCATGTTTTCTGTTCTCGGGTAAGCCTTTTTTAAAGCGTCAGCATGTCTGTATCTAACTGCTCTCCTGGAGGCCTTGATCCTGTAAAAAGATACACAGCAGGCATAAATAAGATGACTCCCTGTGAACCTTATGTAGCAGCCTGCTTGTGCATTATTAGGCTACTAGTAGTTATTCTACATTTGGTAATGGGTTGCGCATGACCTGGTACCTCCCTACTTAATTTCAATGAAGCCCCGTGCATTCTGCTATCTGAAAACTAGTGCAGAGGGAAACTCCAAGTAAACTGCTTTGAAGGTTAGATATGTAAAATGCTTACATCTCAGGAGTCTGTGTGTGGATTTACTTTGCTTTCCAATTAAGAGTAACTGCCCTTATACAGGTACTTCTACTAGGGATACAAAGCCACAAACGATATGCACGGTTCCTGTGTACTCTGGGTTCTTCATATATACACAAGTGTGTATCAGGTACAGATTTAGCAGCCTCTCCAATGGCCCTGCATCAGAGAATTTTCTCTGAATGTTATGTTTTTTCTTTAGTTTGATTTTAGCAAACACTAGTCATCTATACAGTCAACCCTGCCTTGGGTACCATATTAAGCAGATAACAGGAGTTATCTACTTACTTCCTCTCTCAATTCCAGTAAATGAATTTCACAGTAACGGTTTAAGAGGCATTAAGGAGGAGAATTAAGCACAGAGTGTAACTTAAGATGGAAAGCTAACGAACCGTTGTTTTTCATTACCATCTTTCACATTAGCAGAGAAACAGGTTTGTTTGTTTTTGTTTTGCTAAATGATAATAGTTGCACACAGGTGGGCTAACCCCTCCACTTTGTCTCCGACATCTACCTACTCTTATGCCCTAGACAGCACCACACATCTGAAACCCCAGACATCATGTCATTTGGTTCTTGGGGATCAGTAGCATAGTGCACCCCTAACACAGTTCTGAGTGAACTTAACCATGCTGCTTGGTGTCAGAGTTAAGGTGACTGGGTCCCTGTGCCTACATGCTGCCATTCGAGAATCGGAAGTGGGCTGCCCAGACATCCCCCAAACAGAGAGCATGTGCTGGAAGAGAAGAGTAGACTAGCTGTCATCCCAATATGGAAGTAACTATAATAGTAACAGGTCCAGTACTGAGGTCAAGGTGGAGCATGGGTCAAATACGTGGTACTTCCTATAAAAAAAGAAGTCCAGTGGCTTGAGGAAGAAATCTTAGCAGCAATAGCAGAAAAGTTAGTGCAAAATTTTGTACTGGTGAACAACACTTTTGATAATGAAAGTCTGAGAATCAAAAGGACTGAGGGGTCTAGCACAGAGGCAGATGAATCAGATCTGTCCTAGATACTTCACTATTAGATGCAACATTGCTAACAACTACACAAAGAGCAATAGAAATTAGCAGCCATTGTATTTTGTTGTGATTTTAATGCACTGTTCAGGTTGTTTTCAAAATATAATTCACCTTGCTATGTACAAAGTGTTAAAAAGGGAAAATCTACTCTTAGTTACATGTGACCAATCCTATTGATTTCAGTGACACCAAGTATGACTGAGGGAAAGGATAGAGAATATGGTCCTATGGATATGAATGATTTTCCTAATTAGGCTTAAGACCCCCAAATGCCCCCTGTAGGGTGTGGAAAGAAAGAAGAGAAAAAGCAAGCAAGCTGGTACTTGGACAGCTGCTAAGATGCAAGATGACAATCTGTCTAAAAACCTTTGGTCTTTGCTGTAGAGTTATTTACACTTCGGAAGGTAGGAGGAAAATACATTCCCCCTTCCCCATCACTGTTGCTTTCAGGTTAATTTTATTAGTAGCAATCTTTGTCCAGGGGTGCTGGAACAGTTTGTAAAGTGAGGGTGCTTAGACACACTGAACTGAAATGTAAACCCTGGATAGGATGCAAATCATGTCAAGCCAGGGGGTGCTGCCACACGCCCAGCCCACCTAGTTTCAGCACCTATGTCTTTGTCATTACGTGAGGTTATCCTCTTGCATGCTTTCCCCTTTCCATCACTGATTACTGTGCTCCTTGTTTCCCTGGGCTTCGACATCTGTCTATATCCACCTACTGTCTCATTTTATGCTAAGATTGTAAACTCTTTGGCACCCTTTCTGTGTTTGTACAGTGCCCAGCACACTGGATTTCGGTTCATGACTGGAGTTCCCAGGTGCTACCACATTACAATAATAGTAATAATAATAATAATATAATAATAATAATAGTAATAAATAATTAGTTGTCTTATGCTTGGCTTCTCTTGCAATTATTTGATTAATGGTTTAAGGGAACATATTTTAGCATATGTAAGGCTCATCAACTAATTGACAGAAATATTGCTTCAAGTATTCATTGTTTGATAGAAGACCTAAGCCAAGAACTATTATTTCTTCTCTCTGGTTGGTTGAGTTCCAATTTCACAAAGAATTTTTACGAGGGATAAGCGAAAACTTGTTATAAGAACTCATGCAAACACTCACAAAATTTTCTATTTATACAAATAGTTTCATGAAAAATAATTAGCTCAATCAATTATTCACAAAAAACTGGTTAAAGAAGTTAGGACCATAACATTCAGTTCAGTTTGTATTTAGAAGTTCACAAACTTTTTTTTTTCCAGTTTTCTTCCAGATCTGCAGAAACTAAATTATTTCAAATAGCTAAAATATTAGAGAACATAAGATAGTTCTGACTATGGTTAATCTACAAATGAGAATACACAATACTTTATAATAAAAAGGCAATAATTTATAATCATAATCAGTAACATTTGCCAGAAGAACAGTGATGAAAGTATACAAAAAAGGCTTGCTAAAAAATTCCAGAAAATTAAAAACAGCATCTTGGTGATTTTCACTCCATAGCAGGCAAAAGATTAATCTCAAGTAAACATTTTATCATATTTTCAGAGCACTCCGGGTGAAGTTCTGGCCTCACTGAAGTCAATGATAAATCTCCAAGTAGGTGAATTTAAGTGTAAAGGGACATATTTATCCATGGGGTAATTTCACTGAAGTCACTGGAGATGGTCCAGGGATTAATTTAGTCCCATCATTTTGGAAGATTTTTATTCTAACTATGCACCCATCAATATAAAACAAGTGTTTGCGGATTAATGAATTGTTTTATTTATATAATAAACAAAAATAAGCTCATCACCTGTAAATCAATCAATACATACTAATTATTGCAAGCCAATGGGGACTTCCAGAACGAAATAATGTCACAAATTGTCAGCTGCATTCAGCAGCTTAAATACAATTTGGTCTTAAAAGAAATCTACAATTAAACACCAAACTACAAATTTTCAACTCAAATGTTGTTTCCACCTTAGCATTTGGAATCTGGAACTCAAAAGTACAGACAAATGCCTAAACACCTTCAAAAGCAAATGTCCCTGAAAAATACTATTAATTTGATATAAATAGATATTAAATTGAATTATTTTATAGCAAACTCTGGGCTTATCGGAGTTCAACAACTCCTTTATTTCAAAAGTTATCTCAAAAATAAGATGGAAATATTTGGGAATTGTGTTAAGAGTGAAGCCAAAGAATCTGCCGTAGCAGTAGGCAACTGGAGCTCAGTGGGAAGAGGCTGACCAAAAGAAGCCCTCTGTCAAACAGTACTTGGAGTTGGAAACCTTATGGGATTTAACACCACAGAGGATGTGCAAAACACAGTCCAAAATAGACAGAGATGGTGGAGGCTCTTTGGCCTCAGCAACATCCGATAGCATGGAAAGGATTCAGTTTCAGACATGATAGATAGCCAATGGCATTTTGTCATATGTTACATGTGCAAGTTTAAAATGTAGAAAAGCTCTCAGTGCAAGTGATTAACATGAAATAATTTGTTGTCCTTGCAAAAATGGTATTGCTTTTTTTTTTAACAGATTAGCTGTTGAACATTCATAAAATTGTACACTATACTTTAATGTCTTTGTAACTAGTTGTGTTGTCTGATGAGTTCAGATTTGTACAGTCATTTTAGAAATTGAAGCCCTAGTTGCGAGGCACAAAGAACACAAATTATCAGTAAACTATATACATGTCAAGATGTATAATCCTTGTGCAGGTCAGCTCAGACACTCTTTAAAACTCTATCATACAACACAGAACATTAGCTAAAAACAAAGTTCAGAGAAGCATGTTGAATCCAATAATATTGGAAAGCAAATATTTCAAGCACAAAACTTCTTCCCAATTGCTCCACGAATTTACATATTTGTTAGTTTTTTGATTGGCTGACAAACCCTATACAGTCATGGAATGGAATACTTAGGTCATAACCCTGAAGAACACACAAAATGTGCCTTTCTAGAGCACACAAAGAATATCCTCAGATGTTTCACCTTGTCCTTGGCTACTGTTCCATCCTACAACCCAGCTACCATCAAGCCTGTGAACTATACAATAGTCACCATTAAATTACATGAATTTACTAACAATTATTTTTCAATGTTATCTGAGAGACCACATTTCTCTATATAGTTGGAAAAGGGAAGAAATTTATTGTGAACTACTATAAAACTACTGGAGAACTACTATTGTGAACTATTATAAAAAGCTCCTAACATCACTACATCTTTTTTGGAATGTGAGGTAACAGTGGTATCTGCATAGGGTAGGTTCCATGATGAAACTAAGGCATTCCATTGTTGAGCATCACAGCACCTAGAAAATCACAGGCACAACATTGTGATACACAAAGCCAAGTTAGGAGCTGAGGTTCCCTGTACAATGAATGGGGAAAGATAGGCATCTAAGAATGTTAGTCAAAGGGAAATGCCAACAATAGGAGTGCATGCTAAGCCCTGCCCCTCTGGTCAAGATAGGTGCCTGTGTTAGTTCAGTGATTCATGAACAGGAACCTGCCAGTTGGAGACAGGCAGTTTAAACACCTAGGCCACCTTTGGAGAGAATAAGTTAGGTGCCTGCCTTGTCCCACACAAAATGGGGGTGGTGATGCCTACCTTATATCTTTTATCCTAGTGGCTACAGCACTCACCTGGGATGTGAGAGACCCAGGGTCAATTTCCCCCCTCTGTCAGAGGAGAAGAAATGATTTGAATAGGGAGATCCCACCTCTCAGGACAGGTCTGTAAACACTGAGCTAATAGTTAAGGCAGGCACTTCCACCATCATATCAACTCCTCCTCTTTCAACTGAATGTTGAATGGAACCTAGTTCTGTAGAAGGCCTATGAGCAGACCGGTCAGATTGGGCCCCACATGTGATTTATGTAGCCAGACACTTCTTTTCCCTTGTTTTGTGAATTGCTTTGAGGCTTAGTCAGAGGATAGACATCTAGGTACATAGATGGAGGCAGGTGTGCACATACCCAGAGAAAGGAACATATGCACCTAGAGAACTTTTACTGGGACAAACTTTGGTACCAAGTAAGTTTAAGCACCTGCAGGGTTCATTGGAAGTATTGTAGATCTCAGTGCAGCCAAAATTGGGATTTAGGGGTCTAAGTACCTTCATGGATCCCATACATAAACACTATTACTGCCAGTAGCAAAAATATTAGTGCTCTGCTATCAATTGTGAGTATAGTTGATCTTTTAATAAAATAACAAGTTAATACCAATTATGACACTGCTTAGTCATTCTTCTCATCAAATGATTCAAAATTCCTTTCCAATACTAATTAATTAAACCTCAATATTTCTGTGAGAATATGCCATCTGCACAATAGCATAAAACAGGAAAACATAGTAGGTACTTACCAGCTGAGAGAGAGTGAGCAACCAGCAGCCATGCATAAAATGTCTACTTTAGGGCTGCAGCTGCTCAGCTTTGGCTAATTTAAAGAGCCAGTCCAAACAAGGTATGCTAGGGGGGAAAAGTTACATTTAAAAAAAAAACCCACGAGTAAGCTTGATCCAGGTTTACCGGCGGGGAAGGGGGGAGCCCAAAAATTATGTAAGTTCTTAATAGCTGTACTTCTTAATGGTGCATATGGCCTTATACATAATTGTTTTGCACCATGGTGAATTTCTCCTAGAAAACCCAGGAACACATTCAAACTGTGCAGCATGGCCCAAAAGTCAATAGATGGAATCTGTTGTAGTAGCAAAAGGCCTGAGTTTCATGTGTGATGATCTTTCACAGTCAATAACCTTTTCTCAGCCTCCTCATATTTAAATTTTGAAGCTGTTAGCTCAAAGGCCTCAATTATTTTCATTTATCATCCTATTTCATGAGGAGGAGGAAAGTAGCTAAGATGGGTGGGTGGATGAGGGATAGCTCAGTGGTTTGAGCATTAGCCTGCTAAACTTAGGGTTGTGAGTTTAACTCTTGAGGGGCCACTAGAGATCTGAGGTAAAAAATCAATGCTTGGACCTGCTACTAAAGACAGGGGGGTTGGACTCAATGTCCTTTCCAGTTCTAGGAGATAGAGATAATTGGAAATATACCTGTCTCTAGTCATTACCCAAACTATTAGATGAGTTTAGAAGGCCCAGATCCACAAAGGGACTTAAAGGCTAAATCCAGATGGAGGTGCTTAAGTTTCAGTTAAATGCACCCAATGATCCATAAAACACCTTATCTGCCATTGCTTAACTCAGCAGGTGCCTAACCTTGCACAGCCCATACATTTGTGATTATAAAAGTTTCTAGGCACCAAAGTTTCTGCTTCTGGGTGCATATATTGTAGCCTCACTGTAAGCCATCAAAATCATGGTGGCAGTTCACTTATAGCCCAGTGGTTAGAGTGCTCACATAGGATGTAGAAAAACTGGATTTAATTCCCACCTCTGCCTGATAGGCAGAAAAGATCTGAATAGAGGCCTTCCTGCCTGACCCCAGGAAAATACTATAATTACTGATGTGGGCCTCCCTCAAGTTCTCTTGTTGAAGGTGTACCTCTTTGGAAAAATACTTAAATAGTCATTAGAGCAGAGGGGCTGGACCCCTTGGAGGTGGTTTCTCACCATCCAGATGGATGCCTTAACCACCAGGTTACAGATTAATTCTCAATATGCTGACCCAAGGACTATTTAAGTATTCATCCAAAGTGGAACAGATTAATCAAAAGAGACTGAGGGAGCCCCATGTTAGAATATCCCACAACTCAGTGGTTAAAGAACCCTCCTGAGAGATGAAGACCTCTGCTCAAATCCTTTTTCTACATCAGGAAGAGGAGGGATTGGATCTAGCTCAGTGGTTCTCTGCCAGAGGTCTTCCACCGGGTACATCAACTCATCTAGATATTTGCCTAGTTTTACAAGAAGTTGCATAGAAAGCACTAGCAAAGTCTGTACAAACTAAAATGTCATAGAACATGATTTGTTTCTACAGCTCTGTATGCTATACACTGAAATATAAGAACAATATTTATATTCCAATTGATTTATTTTATAATTATATGCAAAAAATGAGAAAGTAATCAATTTTTCAGTAAAAGTGTGCTGTGACACTTGTATTTTTGTGTCTGATTTTGTAAGTTTTAAAGTGAGGTGAAACTTGAGAGTACAAGAAACAAATCAAACTCTTGAAAGGGGGGGTACAGTAGCCTGGAAAGGTTGAGAGCCACTGATCCAGCACCCCCACATGCTGGGTGAATGCTCTTAACTTCTGGAGTAAAAGCCTCCATAGGCCTTACCAAATTCATGGTCCATTCTGGTCAATTTCACAGCCAGCGGAGTTTAAAATTGGTCAATTTAACTATTTCAGATGGTTACAGCTGAAATTTCACAGTGTTGTAACCATGGGGGACCTGACCCAAATGGGATCGTGGGTGGATTGCAAAGTTGTTGTAGAGGGTCCCCAAGGTTGCCACCCTCACTTCTGTGCTGAAGGCAGTATCCTCCCAGCAGTTAGGAGAGGTTCATGGAGGTGTATAGGATCTTCCCTATGCTGCTGGGAGCACCCCAGCCCCAGAGGCTCCTAGTTTGTAGTCCACGCCAGGGACAGATTAAGGCAGGAGCCCCTGGCCAATTTGGGGTTCCCCAGGAAAAATGAGTGCCCCTGCCCTGGAAGAAGCCCTAGGGCAGAAGCCCCTATGGGGGATGCAGGGGAAGAAGCCCCAAGCCCTGTCTGCAGCAGCAAGTGGGGCAGATGCCCCAAGCCCAGGGTGCCTGGGCTGGAGTGGCAGGGTGGCAGAGGCCCTGAGCCCAGGCTGCCCCAACTGCAGCTGACAGGAGCACAAGCCCACAGCCCCTGGAGGAGCTGCTGGGGGAGAAAGTCCTGAGTTCAGCTCCCGGAGCTGCAGCAGAAGCCAGGGGGGAATGGAAAAGCCCAGAGTCCCAGCTGCTCCAGTCTGGGCAGGAGGGAGAGAAGCCCTAAGATGCCCCAGCCAGGGGAAAAACACCTAGTCTAAGCTGCTCTGGCTGCAGTTACCAGGAGCGGAAGCCCCCGAGGGACAAAGTCCTGAGCTGCGGCAGGAGGGGAGGGGGCATTACTTTCATTTCTGCACTGGCTCTGGAGGTGTGCCTGATCTCCCCACCAAGAGTGGCCATGCAGGGGAAGGATAACTCTTTGTCCCTCCTCAGAATGGCTAGACTAGCAGTTAGGAACTCCATAGCCACAAGGGAGACAGCAGTGGTACCACAAGTGATGCCATTTCTTGCAAGAGTGACGTAGGCATTTAAGCCACCTGACTGCAGTAGAGGAGTTCCCAGCTATGGATTGCAAGCAGAGATAGGTGCCTAAGTCCATGAGAGGGGCAGGGCTTAGGACAAACCCCTCTTGTCAGTATCTCCAATTGGCTAGCGTTGACAGCCCCCCACCTAGTGTGTTAGCTTTCACAGATCCCATTCTTAGGTGCCTAACTCTCATGATTCATTTTATAAGGAGCATAGGCAAAAAGCCAGACTTCGGGCATCATAGTGTTGTTCCAATGATATTCTAGGTGCCTAAAAGTTAGGCATTGCAGTCCTCAGCATTGCATTGCCTAATCCTCTCTCTGGATCCGGGCTGATGTCCTTACTCAGTTTTTGATGTGATGTTTAATAAGAGTTTGACCTGAATGATTTGCAGAATGAGGACTGAGTAAAAACTGAGCATGGACTTTCAGGATTTGGCCCAAAGGAGGTTTTTATACAGCAATATATGGTGACCATATGTTACATTTTGCCTGGACAGTCCCTTTTTTAAGCCCTGTCCTAGATGCCTTGATGATCAGTTGGCAAGAGCAAATGGGACAAATTCCCACATTTGCTAAAAACAAAAATGGTGCACGCATCCTAGCAGGGCACAGAGGAACCTAAGGGGGCAGTGAATGGGGATGCTAGCCCTGCAGGCTGGGGGGGGAATGGGGCTCTGGGGAGCAGCAATGTCAGCTGCATGTCAGGCAGGCAGGCAGGGGACAGGCAAGCAGCAACAGCCGCATGGGGGAGCCAGCAGGTTTCAGGGAAGCAGCGACATCAGCTATGTTGGGGGAGGCAGGGTTCAGCAGGCAAGCAGCAACAGCTGCACAGGGGGCAGGCAGGGGGCAGGCAAGTACTGACACCAGCCCTATGCTGTGTCCCATTTTCCCTTTGGGAAATATGGTCATCCTATATAAATACAGTACCTTCAATTTCACACTGGATTACTTTGAATTAAAAGAAAATTATACACATACTAAAGATAGGTCTGAGACACAAATTTCAGATCCAGATCTGAACGTTACTGATATTTTCAGGAACAATTGTATCAAAAGTTTTGTTTGTCAATTATTTCTAGCAGATACTTTATATTTTAGTGGGTAATGAATATATATTTTTTTTCAGGATTCAATGGCTCTCATCTGCTAATAGAGAAATTTATTGTGAAGGCTGCCAAAACTGCACCTGATACGTTGCGCTGGTCCATTTTCTGATGTCCTTCTTTTCTAAAATTGATAGACAAGTGCTCTGAAATTTTTTTTTTTGGTTTTCTTGGATGTTGTCTATATCTCTGAAGTCCAGATCACACATCAATTTGTTTCATATTTAAAGTATGCCCTGGAGCAGGGTCGTCCTTAGCCATAGGCAGAATAGGCAGCCACCTAGGCCACCACTAGGTCTGGGGGCACCGCTCTGCCGGGAGCCTGGACAGACGGGAAGCAGTGGAGCATGTAAGAGCAGGGCTGCTGGGTCCTAGAGAAAGCCGAATGCAGCACAGTCTGAGGGAGGGGATTGGCTGCTGGAGTCGCTGGGAAGGGGTGAGGGAAGGAACTCACCTGTGAGTGTGACTCTTTCCCCCGGCGTGAGGTGAGGCAGGCTTGCCGGCTCTGGCCGTATCCTTTGTTGTCTCCCATAACATCCATTTTTCTCCCCCCTGCCCCACGGAGCACCACCTCCATTCTCTCTCCCCCACCATGGAGCACTCCCCTCTCTTCCCTCCCCTCCTTGGCTGCCTACTGAGGAATGAAGGTGAAAGTAACTCACTTCCTTGGCAGGCAGCCAGGATTGGAATGGTCGCATAGGGTTAGGTTGGGGATAGCCAGAGTGCATGTGCAAAAAATCAGGACAGGGAGTTGGGGTAGGGTGAGCAGATGTTCCACTTTTATAGGGACAGTCTCAATTTTGGGGTCTTTTTCTTATATAGACTTCTGGTGCCTATATAAGACAAAGCCCCAAATATCGGCACTGGCCCTATAAAATCAGGACATCTGGATCTGGTCACCCTAGCTAGGAAGCACATCTCTCCCCCGGGCGGAGCTGCACAGGGCAGAATGAGCTGCTGTGGCTCCATGGGTGCCCTGTTCCTGAGAGCAGATGCTCTGCTAACTTCACCATGGTCCGCTGGGCTGGCAGTGGTGCCCATTGGCGTGTGATCAGACCTGAGGGTTTGCTTCTGCTGTTGCCATAAGAGGTGGATTTTGGTGTCCTGCAGTTTTCCACCTATATCCTCCTCTACTTCAGTTGTTGGACCAGCAGGCTGGGGGTTGAGCCAAGCATGAAAACAATGCTGTGTTGCTATTTAGATTGTCATTTAATAAATTTGTTTGCCAAAAATGCTTGCTAATAATCCTGAATTCAATTTCAATTTTTTTTCAAAAAAAATCAATATCTTAGCCAAAAACAGAAAATTAAGTTGCTGACAATTATTTGTGACAAGTTTGGTATGGGGAAGGGAGTGGGCCAGTTTTCATCAGAGAAACAAAAAATGTTGACTGACTTTCCTATAGTCCTGTTACTGCTAAATAGAGCCCTCCAGCAACTGTAATATGCTCATCTCCTTACTAGTGAATAGAGCAGGGGTTCCCAAACTTTAACAGCCTGCGAATCCTTTTCACTAAATTGTGAAATGTCATGAACCCTCCCCCAAAATGAATATTTTCGGGGATTTAAGTTTAAATTTCCTCATTGTGATGGATGCCCCAACTGCCCACCCCTCTCTTCCTGGGGCTCAGGCTGAGGTTCGGCCTGCCGGCTCCCCCACTGATGGGGGCAGTGCTCAGGTTGCCAGCCCCAACTGCCCAGCCCCTCTCTTCCTGTTACTTGGACTGCCAGCCCCGCAAAGAACACTGGGGTTCAGGCTGCCGGCTCCCTTGCTGACCGCTGGGACTCGGGCTGCCAGCCCCAACTGCCCGGCCCCACTCTACCTGGGGCTTGGGCTACCAGCCCCACACGGAACGCATGGGTTTGGGCTGCTGGCTCCCGCGCTGACTGCCAGAACTCGGGCTGCCAGCCCAAACTGCCCGGCGCCGCTCTCCCTGGGGCTCGGGGTGTCTGCCCTGCAACCGGGTCCCACCTGCTGTCTCCAATACCCAGAGTCCTCTGGCCGCCACTAGTGAAATTTTTCTGGTGAACCCCTTGTAACATTCTGCTAACCCCCAGGGGTTCACGAACCCCAGTTTGGGAGCCACTGGTATAGAGCAGGGGTTGGCAACCTACGGCACACCTGCCAAAGGTGGCATGCCAGTGGATTTTTGATGCTCTGGGGTTCCTGCTGCTGCTCCATTGCCAGCTGAGGTCCTGGCCACTGGCCCCACTCAGCACCCGCTGCTGACCTGGGGACCCCCAAGGAACCCCAGGCTGGCAGCAGGCTAAGCAGGCCGGCAGCTGAGACCCTGGCTGAGCCTCTCAGCCCACTGTCGACCTGGAGTTCCATTCACTCAGCTGGCAGCAGGCTGAGTGGGACTAAATTCAACAAAATAGGAAAACAAGAGCAACTAATGACAAAGTGCAAGAACCTAGAGAGCCTCCTGAAGCACGGTGATAGTTTTGATTTAAATGGACTTGAACTGTACAAAGAATTGAGTACACTGTCATCAATGTTGCCACATGCAAAATCAATGATGGGCATTATACAGTTTATTCATACCAGCAAACTTGTTGATATAGATAGATAGATAGATAGATAGATTAGATAGATATATCCTAATGTGTACATTGCCACTCGTATTCTACTGACAATTCCTGTAATAGTAACATCAGGAGAATGGAGTTACTCAAAACTAAAGCTCATTAAAAACTATCTCTGCTCTACAATGAGTCAGGAACGCTTGACTGGTCTTGCTATTCTTGCAATCGAACAAGACATCACTTTGTCTTTGTCATATGATGACATTACTGATTTTGCAGCCAAAAAAGCCAGGAAGATTGCTTTTAATTAAAAACAAATCTCCTTTCCAATACCTCTTCATATAAATTTTCAATAAAATTTTGACAAATTTAAAAAATTATATTATTTGCATCATTCTGTCAAATCAGAATTTTTTCTATAGTGCTACTTCTTTGTCTTAGTTGCTAGTCCATCAGCTTACATTGTGCTATAACTTAAATGGTTTTTAATAACATGCACGTGGCAAGTTTTCCAGTACTGTATGCTTATGTTGTGTTGCTCAGAGGCAGTAGGCACAGGGGCACCAGTTTAATAATCCGCCGTAGGGCACCATAAATCCTAAGGACGGTCCTGCCCTGAGACCACTGTGTTTCAAACTTGGATAAAGAATTAACGACTACATGAGGTTTATAGATAACTTTAACAGCATAAGACAGCCCTCTGTTCTTGATTTTCAGACCTGTGCAGTAAATGCCATCTCACAGTGTTATTTGACTTTTAATTTTTAATTCTTGCAACAGTCTTCACCAATAGTATTGATCACACTGTTAGGGTTTGGTTTAGATTATTGATTAATGAAACATCAGATAACTCAGCTCATTGGTTTTATCAAACATAGAAAGATCAGCACAGAGAGATTCATGCATTATCTGTGTCTGGGGAGCAGTCTTGCAGCAATCATAGCTCACATTAACTGTGTATGTTCCAAATTTAACTCTTTATCTAGTTTCATATCATTTTTCAATGTACAAAGACATCTTTTCAAGGTACAAAGACCATGGACCATAACTTTCAAAGTGTTAGTAGCTCCAAAGAGTACAAATAGCATTAGGCTGTAGCGATATGAACTGTCCTGTACTAAAGATACCTTGACCAATTCACAGATAACATTATTTAACAGAAAATCCATCTTACTCCTGACATGTACATACCAAGAACAAAGGGTAGGACAATATAAGTCCTAGTAACTTTCCACAATAAAGTTTGACATAAATGCAAGATATCCTGGAATATGGTTCATAGTTATACAAGTTAACATGCATACTAAGTCTTCCAAAAATATATGATGTTAGATAACAGTCACTGGAAATTATATTTTATAACTAACAGATAACCTTAATTTTGTATTATAAAATCTATCAGTGGTATTCTGATATTAAGTTTATATACAGTATAACTGATGGCATTTTCTTCTAATTGAACAGCTTTATCTGACATAATTATTTTGAGATTCCTAATGAGTTTCAGATAACTAAAAAGCTTTGGCTCCAGATAATTTTCTAATTTATTTCTTGTCATTTCTTATATATGGAGCCGTGCCTGTATTGATCTGGCATAGATGTACTTTACATATGAAAGATACAACCATGTGCAGATAAGAAATCTCATTCAAGCAAATGTAATTCTTTTCCCAAGTAAATTAGAAAGACTGATTGTGAGACTATTAAAAATTAAGTTAATAACCTAGAGTATTTTGCCTACACTTTGGTATTTAAGCATGTTCGAATTACTATACACAATCTGAAATCGTATAAGGTTCATATTATGGTTTATATAAGGTAACTTTGTATTTGCACTACTTTCAGTTGAAAAAAAAATGGTAAAGAAAAAGGTTGCAGCTTTTGACATCGGCAGAGGGTAAGGAAATATCTACTGAGATTCACATACCTGTCATTGCAGAATTACTGAATGATATCAGAGTGTAAACTGCAAGGTAAAAGCCTTTACATTCTTGGTAAATAAGAACAAAGCTGTGTCATTTTTTTGATATTCTGTGCCTGGCTTCTCTGTCACTGAGTATTTTCTCTGAGCATATGTCAAGTGTTGGTGAGGGTAGTACTATAACTGACTGAAAAACTCTGCTTGAAGGCGAAATGTGCCTCATTCTCTCAAAACAGTATCTCAACAATTCTCGCTACTTTTAACATTTTTTTTCACCCAAAAGCTATTGCAAGAAATGTGAAGCGTGATAGAAAATGCACACATATGAAAGAAACACCAAGACTGAATGGACTGAGACTGGATTTTAATCAGTCATGGAATCTATCAAGTGGCCAAACTTTGCAGAGAGTTAGAGTTCCATCTCCAGTTTATTCCAGTTGCCACAGTGTTGGTTAAGGCTTTTATTTCTGAGCCTACTAATTCTAGGGTGACATTACCAAAAGAGCAAATGGGACTGAGATTCATTGTTTTGTTTTCCATTCTGCCTCTGGTCTGCTGAGTGACTTTGGGCAAGTCACTTCAACTTTTTGTTTCTCAGGTTACACAGCTGTAAAATAGAGATAATGATATTGACCTTCTTGTAAAGACTTTGAGAACTACTGATGAAAAGCACTATAAAAGAGCTAACCTATAATTATTAATTGACATAGCAGCAAAAGATGCTACCAGAGCCTTGTTTACACTGAAACTGCCACCAGAGACACCACCAGCTCAGCAGCACTAATGGAGAGTTTTTCATAACATTTTCTAGTGCAGACAAGACCATAAAAACTCTCAGAAAACTCAGCACTGTGGAATCTCTCCTAAACATACTGGACTTTAAATGCAGTGGGCAAACTTCTTCTCCCACTTTATACCCATATATGCCTGGAATAAATCCACCTCCATCAGAAGTGTTGCTCAGGATTTAATGACAGCATGTAGTGGAAGGAGAAATTATCTCAAAAGTTCTATGCACACCATTATACTAGGCAGGGGTGAATCCAATCGGTCCATGGTTTGAAAAAGATTGTGATTGATTTTTCCAATCCCCTCTCCAAAGAGAGCTTTGCAATTCCTTGTCCTTGAAAATGAAATTGAAAGTACCCAAATACAGCTCAGGGAGAGGCAGCAGAGCTGTTCAGGTATTCTCTCTCTCTCTTTCAGCTGGCACCAGGGAATTCTGAAATTTTCTCTCTCTCTCTCTCTCTCTGTCATCCCCCCATTTCTCCCCCCACCTCTCATACTCAGTTCTGGTAAGATTCAGATAAGCATGCGGACTATTGTCCAATATAACAAAAAATTTCCCTCACCATCATGCACACACATTCCTATGTTTTGGTGTCTGCATACTGCTAGTTCTTGGCTTATCTGATGTTGGTGCTGTTATCTGTGACTGGGGGAAAGAACTCCAAGTAGGACCTGCAACCAACTGATTTCCTGAAATTGGACACCAGTTGACTGAGGCACTGGTCTCATGCAGTCTTGTGCTCATGTGTAGTGTACAAACATTGCTTTCCATTTGTGTCTATCCACTCACTGGAGAAGGCTGGATCAACCTTTTCTAGACTACACATCTGGAAATACATCACCTGAAGGTTCTGCTTCATGTTCTCTGGTTTGGAAATGACCGTCCACCTTCAGACATATGGAACTCATGCAGCCATTTTGGATGGATCCAGATAAGTTCCAGTTTTCTCCCAGGCAAGGACATCACTACCATTTTTAGTTACATGCTTACTTTTCTGAATTAATTGTACTTACCCCTTAGACAATAAGGTGAGAGGAATCACCACAATAATTAAGACAGGTGGATTGATAGATAGTTCAACTGTTTTGTTAGATGTTGTCACATCTGGCTTTTCCCTGGCATTTGTCTGTAACCTGACTAGAAATAGTCAGAAAAGAGAAAAAATATTGTAATGAATAGTTAGTTCATATTTTTTATATTTCAGTGACATTTCCTTTTGATGGAGAGTTACCAATTAGCCCAAACCCTGTTTCTCAGTACAGTAACTTTAATGTGGCTATGTAGTTTTGGCTCCAGAGTTGGGAGCACTCTCACAGTGCTTTAAAAAAACACCTTAGTGAGGGGAATAGCTACCAGCACAGCTCCCAGTGGTGTAGCCCTATCTACTCTGCTACTTTACAGCACTGAAAGTGGCAGTGTAGACAAGGCCTTAGACAAGTTAGATGTCTTCAAGTCACCAGAGCCTGATGAAATACATCCTAGAATACTCAGGGAGCTGGCTGAGGAGATATCTGGAAGATGGGAGAGATTACAGAAGACTGGAAAAGGGCAAATAAAGTGCTCATATGTAAAAAAGGAAATAAAGACAACCCAGCAAATTACAGATCAGTCAGCTTAACTTCTGTACCTGAAAAGATAATGGAGCAAATAATTAAGCAATCAATTTGCAAACATCTAGAAGATAATAAGGTGATAAGTCAGCATGGATTTGTCAAGAACAAATTGTGTCAAACCAACCTGATAGCCTTCTTTAACAGGGTAACAAGCCTTGTGGATGGGGGCGGGGGGAAGCAGTAGATGTGGTATATCTTGACTTTAGTAAAACTTTTGATACTATTTTGCATGACCTTTCATAAACAAACTAGGGAAAGGCAACCTAGATGGAGCTGGAACTGGTTGGAAAATCATTCCCAGAGAGTAGTTATCAGTGGTTCACAGTCATGATGGCAGGGCATAATGAGTGGAGTCCCACGGGGATCAGTTCTGGGTCCGGTTCTGTTCTGTATCTTCATCAACGATTTAGATAATGGCATAGAGAGAACACTTATAAAGTTTGCAGACAATAGCAAGCTGGGAGGGGTTTCAAGTACTTTGGAGGATAGGATTATAATTCAAAATGATCTGGACAAACTGGAGAAATGGTCTAAAGTAAATAGGGTTAAATTCAATAAGGACAAATACAAAGTAGTCCACTTAGGAAGGAAGGATTAATTGCACACGTACAAAATGGGAAATGACTTCCTAGGAAGGAGTACTATGGAAAGGGATCTGGGGGACATATTGGACCACAAGCTAAATATGGGTCAACAGTGGAACACTGTTGCAAAAAAAGCAAACATCATTCTGCGATGAATTAGCAGGACTTTTGTAAGCAAGACATGAGAAGTAATTCTTCTGTTCTACTCGGTGCTGATTAGGCCTCAACTGAAGTATTGTATCCATTTCTGGACACCACATTTCAGGAAAGATGTGAAGAAATTGAAGAAAGTCCAGAGAAGAGCAACAAAAATGATTAAAGTTCTAGAAAACGTGACCTATGAGGGAAGATTGAAAAAATTGGGTTTGTTGAGTCTGAAGAAGAGAAGACTGAGAAGGGATATGATAACAGTTTTCAAGTAAATAAAAGATTGTTACAAGGAGGAGAGAGAAAAATATTCTTCTTAACCTCTGAGGTTAGGACAAGAAGCAATGGGCTTAAATTGCAGTGAGGAGTTGTCAAGGTTTTTTCCCTTACGGTAGTCCATGCAAAAGCATATTTCCCCATCTGGTTTGGGAGCTAGAACCACTGGACATGCCCATGCACTGGTAGAGGGGCGGATTATACCCATCTGTAGCATGTTTTGGATCTCCCGTTCTATAGCAGCTTGGGCATGAGGAGACACTTGGTAGGGTGGGATTCTAATTGGGTGAGCATTACCTGTGTCAATGGAGTAGTATGCCCGCTCAGTCTGTACTGGGGTGGCTGGAACAATGGGGCAAAGCTACTGCACAGCTTCTTGATCTGCTGCACTGCAGAATTCAGGTTGTGGAGAGTTCACCTCTTTCTACCGCCACCGCCACTTTTTCCTTTTGTAGTGACACCTTCAGGCCACTTCAGCGTCATCTCCTTCTTGGGCTTGTAAACTGACAAACCTTAAGTATCTGGAATAAAAAGGCTTGAAGAGCAATTAACTTGGTACATTTAGCTTTAGGGTGAGGTGGGGAATGCGTCGTGGACTGTGAATGGCCCTTCCCATGACGCTTCCATCTTATGGGCCTGTTTGACACTTCAAGACCCATACCTGCGTCTCCTATTTGAAGGAAGCTTTCTGTATGGGTTTATTCATACCAGCCTTTTTCTCTTCTGTACTCCTTTAGGTTTCTTCTAGCAAGTGCTAAAGCAGTTCCGGACAGGTTGCTTTTGAAGGTTTTACAAAGATGCCTTAGACATGCAGTCCGGTAGAAAGGTTCAGTAAACCCCTCCATTGCTGCTCATCAACTGTAAGCCTCTTAACCTTGTGGCCATACGCCAAGTTTTGAATGGTTGAAAACCCAAACTGGGATGTTTGGGATACAGCCCTGCTAGTTGCAAAAAGCAACTGCTTGCAACCACTACGGTCCTAATCATGGAGGTGTTCATTATGAATGTTAGTCGCTTATCATTGCCCCAAAAGTTCCATTAAACCTCAGTCCACCAGTCCATTCGTTTGAGGGTGGTAAGGTAGTGGCAACCAAGTGATCTAAGCTCCTGAGCTTCACCACAGCATTTTCATTCCATGGCCCTGCCAGGAATTAGTCTCCTGAAATTCGTATCAGGATGTCGAGGGCCAACCTACCCTGGCAAAAATGTCTGTTAAGGCCTTTGCGCCACAGTTTTAGCCCTTTAGCATGGTTTGCTTAGAGCTACTGCATTCCGGCTCAGGTAGCAATCCATGAAAGTCAGTATGTTACTGCTTTCCTCTGGAGGGTCGTTTTTTGAGAAAGGGACCCAGATATCCACAGCAGCGCTCACTGAAATGGGAACCGGTCAGGGTCTCGGGTGGCTGGAGAGAGGGGCTTTTGCCTGGTCTTTGGGGCTTTCCGATTTGGCACACCTCACAAGACGATCTTGCACGTCCTTTGCCATCCCTCCCTAGTGGGGCACTTTCCCCAACCTGTTCTTCTGGGCTTCTTGCTCACCCCAGAAATGGCCACTGAGATTATCCTAGGCTAAGCTTTAAGAGCTATTACCCGCTACTTAGTGTGGAACTAACCAACTGTTTTTTGAGGATTGCCAGTCTTCGCTGGTGTCCCCCAGAAGAGTCTCTCTGTATAAGGAGTTCCTTCGTGGTCTACACATAAACTGAGATTGGTTAGAAGGTGCGTGAGGGGGTGAGAATGCTCTCGTGCCGTGTATGAACCGCCCCAAAGCCTTTTTGAAGTGTCATTCAGCTGTCTACTCAGTTGGAACTGTACCTTGGAGGCTGGAGAACCCAATTCCTTCTTTAGGACTTGTGGCTTGGGCTTTCTTGGGTCTCTGTGGCAGCGATGTCAGGATGATGGGTGTTGTTCTCGCTGGAAAATGGGGGAAAGAATAACCCGGCGCTTTCCGCTCGGTGCACTATGTCGCTATTTCAGGCTGTGGCTGATGAGCCTCTTGGGTTAGGGTTGTATGCTGCTATCTTGCCAGTTCCGGCCAGGCTGGGTGCCCTCTGGCGTTGGGGTTGGAGATGGGTTTTGCAACCTGGGTGTCAGTGCTGGCAACGGTTCTGGTGTGTGCTTTTGTATTTCCCGCGTTTCTGGATCTGGATGCGCACCTGATCGCTTGATTAGCGAAGATACCGTTAGGCAGGAAAGATCCGGGTACTCCACCACCTCTTGTCTGCTTTCTCTTGGTAACACTAGACTGGGCCCTCTCGCTGGCAACAGCTCAAGGAACAAGGATGGGGCTGCGAAGTCTTTGGCCTCTTAGTTGTGCGCCTGCGTGGTAATCCTCGCCACTCTTGGCCTGCTTCAACCTGGTTTGGCAGTCTTCCCCCAATAGTATGGGGATGGGTATTGTCTAGACTGCAAAAGTCCACATTCTGACCAGTCTTGTACTGGACAGGCAGTTCAGCTGTAGGCAGTTTACAGATTTTGACTATGGAATGAGGTAAAATTTTGTGCTCTACTTGGTCTCTGGTTTGGTTGATGAATTGGTGGTCACCTAAGGATGGTGGAATAGCTGACATTGTGGCCCAAGTTAGTCTCGTGGCCATCGTTGATAACCTTTCTTTCCGCCCACTCTCAAGGTTTCCTTCACTCCAAGGGCATTTGAGGGCATCGGGTCCGGGGATCTTTGGGTGTGATGAGGTTTGGTGTAATGAACTGTAAGTCGGTTGGTCTTGGGGCAGGGCCTTTATGATGTCCAGTTCATTACATTTAAAACATCGCCCAGCTGGACTTGGTCACTGGGTCGGGTGGGTTGTGGAGACTGATGTGAGGTGGGACAATAGGGTGTCTGTGGGCTTCTTGGGTTGTAGGGGTTCTTGGGTTGCCCTTTGTGATAAGGTTTTATTTTCGGTTTGCACTCCTCTGATCATTCCTCCAACTGCTAGTCGTTTTGGTTTCTTTTATCTGCCAACTTGACACCCGATATTGGCTCCAATCTCCCTCACCTTGATTTACAGCTTTTGGGGGGGCTTACCTCTAGGATATATCTTTCTATTTCCTGCAGGGAACACCCTTTTAAGAACTGCTCCATTTGCATTAGAAGGAGACAGCTCATTCCAGAGAATTTTTAGAAGTCGTCTTGTATTCCAGGTGGCATCCAATGTCGGTGTCTCCAATGTGCGTGGGTGTTGGGTAAATGACAATCTGTTTCCACCTTAAGGGCTCTGACGCGAAGGGCATGTCAAGGTGTTAACCCCATGTCTGAATTCTGGTCCTTGGTTTTGAAAAGTTCTTAACGTCTCATGTGTTCCTTAGGCTTTCAGGCGCCACCTCTGTCCTAGGGTCCACTTGAGCTGTGGCCTCAGCTCTATCATGTACTGGTCTGTAGAGATGTTGTATCCTTGGCAGGTCCTTTCAAAATTTTCTAAGAAGGCCTCAGTATCATCACCTGCCTTGTAGGTGGGGAATTTCCTGGGATTAGCAAATTAGCAAGACGCTTAACATATATATATATACACACACACACATATACACACACATATTTCTTTGCTGATTCAGGCCAATGCTGAGTAATAAATTGTGATGCGTGTATGAACATTCCTTAAATTTGTATCATATGGGAAAGGCTGAGTCCCTCCCACTTGCATTTTACAATGGCCTCTGCTATTGTAATAGCACTAGTTTAGACATCCAAACATGTTACCAGGAACTCTTTACAATATTATAAAGAGGATAGTTATAACAGAGCTTAAGGTACAATAGGAGCCAAAGAATAATACCAGAAAGACTTCCGGTAATGATAGTGTACTTTAAAACTAGTTTTGATAGACATAACACCCTAATCTCAAATTACTAAAGGGTTTAAAAATAACCCCTAAAATAGCCCTAACCATTTTCTCTGCAGTATTTTTTAGAGTGAGCTGAACCAATCAAGCAAATATATAATTTAAAAAATTTATAAACTAAAAGTTGACAGTAATTTTGTCAAGCACTCAGGCATATTGCCCTTCTATATTACTATCCATCATGAATTATGAATTCTGGCTGACTAGAAAGCCTAAGGATGACGATGGAGCTGCAGTGTCAGTAATGTGCTGTCATTTCACACTCAGAAAATGCTTGCTGTACCCACTGGATTTTTCAAGTTTAAACAATGTCATTCGCTGCCAAAGATTTCATTGCAATATAGTTTAAAAATATAGGCTCTGTTGGTAAGATGTTAATAGCTAATATCTAGAAATGGGTCAAATACTTGCAGTGCTTGTTGGTCTTTGAGTAATATGGGTCTTCAGATTTAACCATGTCTCCTTGCCATAATTCCCCTGAATACTTGGATTTCAACATTAAAGTTGATGTCCCGTTTTCTAAAGGTACACTGCTTAGTTTAATTAAATTAGAGTGGAAAGAACAGGTGTTCTGAGAGATTTTATATGTATCCTGTTGCTAGGGAAACCACTTCCTTTGGTTTAATAAGGCTGGTTAAGATGAGCCATGGCTGTCAAATTGGTATTAGCAAATGAGGGAAGAGATAAAACCATATATACACCCACACATGAACAATATTAAATAATAACATGAAGCATTCAACTTTTGAAAATCTAATATAAGTAATTTCATTTGTTTGAGTTATCTGAATGTGAGAGAGTTGTATCTGCAGCCAAGAGCTTGATTGATAAGATCAACCCACAAAACACAACGAAAAGTTTCTCTCAAGAGCCTTGATCTTTAAGGTGGTGCTCACTCTGGCCCCAATCCAGCAAAACACTTAACCAGACGTTTAAAGTTCAGTGTGCTTGTAGTCCCACTGAAGTCATCTCAAAAGCTTAAATTTAAATACATGCTTACTTGTTGGGGGCAGAGTGCTCATTACCTGCAAGACTGAGTACTAATTTCTAGATTGGGGCCCAAGTTGTGCCCTCATTTATGCCAGGACATATGGCTAATAGCAGTCTGAAAGTCAAACCCCATGATATTTTATATGAGTGTTATATTTTAACAGACTAAATCCAATAAAGTTACCCACAAGCCATTTTTTTCCCAGTAGAAAAGGAACTGAGAAAGTTAGAACTTTCTTTAGAAAATACAAAGGTTAAAATCAAGAAGGGATGGGTTAGGAACACACTAACTGAAGAAGTAGGACGGTCTGAATTTGGATGCATAGGTGGGAAGGTGCTAACTGATAGTGGGAATATCAGGCAACTAAATACCACATATGGCGATAATGAGATGTCCCTTTCAGGCCTGAACGATGGGTTCATCAGGTCAGGGCCTATAACCAGTTGGGCACAGAAGGGAAAGTTGGCCTTCCCTTGGACAAAAAAAAAACACACTGTCAACACTAGTGTGGGTCAGAAAATGGGCAGGAGAAGGGGGCAATGAGGAGTTCCCACAGAAAACCTGGATGTCAACAAATCTACCATTATTTTTTTTTCTTTCAGCTGAACATTTCTGAGACTGTATAAATCCCTGTGATAGAGAGGTTTTGCTTGGTAATTTGGAGTGAAAAGGAGTTTGTTTGTTTTTTGTACATATTAACCCTGTGGTGTGTTCTACTTTCTTGCTTCCTTTTGTGCCAAACTGGCACACTACCAATTTGCCACCTGCATGGAGAGAGATGTGTCTGCTCTAGTACCCTTTCTTCCACTCTGTCCACAATAAAGAGAGATGGTAAAGAAATACAGGCACATTAATACTTCTATTGTTAGCATTTTACACTCTTATCTATATGGTGTGCTATCATGATCACTTAATATTAATGAAAGAGTAAATAGTGAGAGCATACAATGTTTAATTCAATATCAGCATAACTTCAACATGAAACCTAAGAAGAGTGTCTCCAGGAAAAAACTTGGTCTTCAACCATAAACTTTTCTCAGCATCCTCTTCAAAGTCTCATTACAGCATTCTTACTAGCCCGTACATTTGGCAGTGGTAAAGGGATGGTCTCAAAGATTTAATTTTCAGTAGCTCGCAGAAGTTCTTCATCAATCATGACATGAAATTTATTCCCTGGTCCACTATTATTTTCTTGGGGATCCCCAACCTTAAAAAGATATTTGTGAGTTCTGTTGTTATGGTTGCTGTGTTGGTTGTGTGGAGCAGAATGGCCTCAGGGTACCATGTTTCATAATGAGTTATCAGTACATGTTGGTGTCTGTTCAAGCTTTTCTCTAGTTGTCCCATCAAATCCATTCTGATCCTTTCTAACTGAGTGTCTACAACTGGCATCAGTACCAGGGGGTCCCTGGAGTACTTGTGTGTCTTGTCAACGGACACTCCATGCAGTAATCTCTTACTTCTTTGCATATGTGAGGCCAGTAGAACTAGCAAGTAATTCCCTCCCCAGGTGACCAGTACATGGAACTGAATGTCCAAGCCAAAGCAGCTTCCTCCAAAAGGGTCAAAGTACCAGAAATTGAGCCCATACCTATTTGATCTGATAGTCATGTAACAACTGGTAGAGTCACTCCTCTCTCAGCTCTCCCAGCATGGCCATTATTTTAGTTTCTGACGGTTGACTACCTCCTTGTTGACCATAGCCAGTCATTTGTATGTCTGGCACTAGATGGGCTATCCCTTTTTTTTCCCCTATGTAATATCCAGTTTGGATTAGCCATTCCATGTTAAAGTGGTCATGAGTTTGCTGGTCCCTCAGGGACCCTTCTGCAGATTGTAAAGTTCCTTCCTGCAGGTATTCTCACACTCCTGAGTCAGCCATCTCAGAGGATCCAGTCCCTTTTCCAGCCTCAGAGATGTGGTCATCCTACTCAGCCAAGTCCTTCTCCAAAGTGCTTCTAGTCACAGCCTAGGCCCACTGGGTAGGTGAGAGAGGTTACTACCCCCACATGAAGAGTTTCATATGGTTCACCACTGTAAGCTGTATCTTCTCCGTAGAGTACAACCACACATATCTGTGTATATGTTAAAGGAAAATTATGGTGGATGGTACTCCATTGGCCTCAACCAGTTTTATGTCTGATGGGGTCAATAGATTCAGGGTGCAGCCAGACCCTCATCACTTTGGACTTATAGACCCTCATCTGGGACTAACATCTTGACCAGTCCCCATTTCTGGGCTCTGGGGGCAGCTGCACAGGCTTCCCCATAGCTACAATCCATAATAGGTTGGTCATATTGAAAATGGCCATACTGCTCACACTTGGAGATACAGTGTTCCTGTGGGGCTGCCTACTTTTTCCCCTCTGATGAAGACAACATGACAAGAAGAGCCTTAGCTATTATGCTCTGTGACTATCAAGGTCTCTGTATCCTGGGGTGGTCTTGCTCAGCTTCCAAGTCTCTGCCACAGAAAGGACTCAAACCTTGCATGAGCCGATAGTCTCTTGTCCCCATTCCTGCTGCCACACTAAACATTCCACCTTTGACAATGTCCTAGCCTCGGAACTCCTTAGGGGTCTGCCAGGTAATTTTCCATGAGGTCTACTACCTCTGAAAGTGTACTTGGCCAGTGTCTCCTCATTCATGCCTGTCCCTGGACTGGAAGAACCTGGATCAATTGCTAGAGCACAA
>NC_133770.1:169510579-169535760 GCF_003597395.2 Chelonoidis abingdonii | reverse complement strand
ACGTGTGAGCTTCTTGCCCTGAACAAGTCTGCTCCAAGGGAGAGGAGGCTCCCCAAAGTCCTGACTGGCTTTGTGGGGAGCTGTTCCAGATCATCGCCTGGGGACTCCGTGACACTTGGCCATCATCATAGGGTTTTATAGTCTATAGGCCCAGTGACAAGGTGAAAATTTGTGAGGACAATCTTGTACAGTGAGTTTCGTGAGGACACACATTTGAATTTTTTTGACATTATCCTTCTGTATCTGTGTCTGTGTTTACTATATATATGTCATCCCTTTGTCTACAGCTCAGCCTGTTATACCTTGCATGCCTGAGTTTTGATTCAGTGATAAATATAATAATCTGACTGTTTCATTTTGTGTTCTTAATTAGTATATCTTCATTTTAAGTCTTTTTATCATTTGTATACCTTTCAGCATTTGTGTACATGTTTACAGTAGAAGATTTCAAGAATAGATAAGATACTTATTTACAGCAAAATATTTCAAGTGAGGATAGGCTACATATTGACAAGATAGATCACTATGAAGAAAAGATTTGAAAGTGGTGCAAGCAAGAGACATCAAAAACAACTGAGTGAAGCAGCAGCTAAGAGTTCAAAGCCTTCATTTCTCAAACCAGTAGAAAACATACCTTACCTAACAAACAATGCTACAGATAATGAAAATTCCACAACTGCAACAGGTGATATTTCAATCCCTATATCTGAACATGAGGACAGTAGTCAAGAAGGAGATGTGCCAACAGTAATAGATGCAGCAGCAGATCCTATGTACTATCAAGAAACTCAACAGTAACAGGAAGATGAAGATCTTACACAGCAAGAACAATTCATGAGTACTACAGGTTTGACTGTGGCTGACATTGGAATTATTGACAAGAGCAATGCTGCCAAAATGTAATCTTTTCTTCATGTTAGTTGTTTTCAAATTCCAAGTAACATTCCACAAGACGCCGATAATCATGCTTTCTCTACTCATTTGCTGATAAAAATTCTTCCAAATGATAAGACCCGTACAAGAGACTGGTTATGCTGGAGTTGTCATAAATAGATAGTCTAAGGGGTAATGCTTCTATGTACCTCGCTAAACGACGGTTATCACAAAGGAACCAAACACGCTGACTAGCAGGACCAATCAGGGACGAACTGGGATTTTTCAAAGCTCAGGGCGGGATTTTGACTCTGAGTCTTTTGTTTTTTACTCTCAGGCTATTGAGAAGCTTCTTCTTCTTTCTAATCTTCGGTGTCACTTGGTAAGTATCAGGTAGAAAAACAATATAGCTTTTATGATTTGTTTTGGGTGTGGATTTAATGTGTTGTTACTTGCCTGGATTTTCCAAATTGGATATCTTTTTAATCAGCTGTTATATTCTATTTTCTTTAATAAGATAGCCCTTTTATCATCTTTACAGAGTTTTAGTTCTTTATGTCTTTTTCTTTCTTTTCTTTTAATAAAAGCTTTGCTTTTCAGATCTTATTGAGTTTTTCTTCTGCCGGATAAAGTCAGCGCACCAGGGCATGGGTGGAGGGGAAAGAGAGATAAATCAATCTCGTGTTCCTTGTGGTATGAGGTTTGTCTCTTTGTTGGAGAGAGGGGCGGGCCTTCTTGGTATTGTGATTGTAAAGAGATTGATCAATACTCTCAAGTAGCCAGAGAGGACATCTGGGTGGGAGAGGGGGAAGGACATGGAGTATTTCCCTTGCCGGTAAGACTCAGAGCTTCTGGGTCTTGGGGGTCTCTCCAGGGAAGGTTTGGGGAGACCAGAGGGGGCCAAAACCCTGGAAATTTTGGATGGTGGCAGCGAGATAAGATCCAAGCTGGTAATTAAGCTTGGAGGTTCATGCTAAGCACCCAGATTTTGGATGCTAAGGTCCAGATTTGGGACAGAGGCTTATTACAAGAGTACAGAAAAACAATATCTATACTAAGAACAGGAGTACTTGTGGCACCTTAGCACCCTGCTTCATTTTGAACAAAAGTGCTGCAAATGCATCTGTTATCTCTGATCAATTAAGATGGAGCATTAACAGAGGTTGGAGGAAGTTGAAAGACTGAGTACCATCACATGAGAGTTCAACGTCACACCAAGAAAACTATGTTGCATGGAAATCAATCAGTAGGACAGCATCAGCTGAAAGTTCAGTTGAGAATTTACTCTTGACCAAAATCACAATAGAAACTAATAACAGGAAAAAAAATGTCTTGAGTGGATCCTGACTGTCATCCTTTTTCTTTCTGGATGGGGATTGGCTTTCTGTGTTTCCAGTCAACATATTGGTGATCGTGCAAACGGAAACTTTCTAGGCATAGTTGAGCTCCTCAGCAAATATGATACACTTTTATCAGAGCATGTTAAACATGTTTGAGAATCGTGAGAGACAAAAGCACATGCAAGTTCATTATCTCTCACACATATACAAAACAAGTTTATTGAGCTATGTGGGTAATTTGTACAAACAACTTTTTTGAAATGCCAAGTATTTTTTAATAATTTTTTATGCCATTCCAGATTGTTCTCACAAAGAACAGATTACTATAGGTATTCAATATGTTAAGATTGTAGCTAGCTCAAAATTTTCAATTGAAGAAAGGTTTATTTTGTTTGATAATTTCACGACAAAAACTGCAAAAGAAATTGCTGTTTGAGTACTAGTAATTCTAGAAGGTTATAAATTAGATTTTCATGTCTGCATTCGTCAAGCCTATGACAATGGATCTAATATGGCTGGGAAGTATAAAGGTGTATAAGCAGTATTTTCTCCAGCTGTGGAAACTACACACTAAACCTTGTAGGTGCTGACAGTGTTGAATCATGCAAGGAGGCCATTACTTACTTTGGAACTGTTCAACAAATGTACATTCTCTTCAGTAGCAGTCCACAAAGGTGGGAATTTCTGAGGCAATATCTTCCTCTTTCACTGCATGAGATGTCCAGAACCAGATGATCTGCACAGATTGATGGAGTTCAACCAGTTGAGCAGCATTTGAATTCAGTGAGAAAGACTTTAAATGAGCTTGAACCTCTCAACTCAATCTCTCCACTAATCACAACTTACCTAGTGAAACCAATACTGAGCAGCATTATAGGGTCAGTGTCTTCCTTGTCATCATTGACTCTATTCAATCAGGTATTTCATGTTGATTTGAGTCACTGCAACTAATTTGTACCCTTTTGGGGTTTCTTTGGCAGTTCAACAGACTGAATAATGAAGATCTACTTTCTGTAGCTGAACAATTTCAGCAACAGCACAATAAAAAAATCTCAGAAGATATCAGTGACGAGGTCATCTTCCTCAAACGAATATATTCCACGAAATTTAAATTGGATTGCAAGCCAAAGGAATTGCTTCAGGAAATACTCGAACTTGGACTCTCTAGGGTGTTTCCTAATATCACACAATTGCATTGCATATTTTTGCCAGTTTGCCTGCATCAGCGTCTTCAGGTGAATGCACCTTCAACATGTTGAAGCAGGTAAAGAACTATCACCATTCAACTATGGGACAAGAGTGTTTGAATGGGCTTGCCATGCTTAATATGAACTGTGACATTGCATGAAATCTAGATTTTCCCTCAATAATTAGTTTATTTTCACAGAAAAAGTTTAGAAAAGCATTTGTTAAATAAAAAAAAAATATTCAAATTATGTCTCATTCTTTTTTTGGTGCCTTATTTTGTTTTCATGTTTTGGCATTTTTTATTTTTATTATGGCTGGGTGCCTCAAAAGCTGGAAGTGCCCCGGCCTTTCTGTTGAGAGGGCCTGCCCACCTTCTGGTGGCTCTGTTTAGTGCCTGCGCCAACCCACGCACTCAGAGCGGCTCTGTCTCCCCCCTTTCCCCTGCAGCCAGTTCAGAAATTGCTCACCCTGACACAGAGAGAGAAATTTAATTCAGCAACCCAGCATAGGCTATGTCTACACTACCGTGGTAAGCTGACCTATGCTACGCAATTCCAGCTATGTGAATAATGTAGCTGGAGTTGATGAACCTTAGATCAAGTTATTGGAGGGATTACACTGTGGGGTGTCGATGGGAGAAACTCTCTCGTCAACTTACTTTACTCTTCTCGTTGGCAATAAAGTACAGGGGTTGACTGGAGAGCAATCTGCTGTTGATTTGGCGGGTCTTCACTAGACCTACTAAATCGATCGCCCGTCAATCGATCGCAGAGCATGGATCCCAGCTGTAGTGTAGACCTGCCTGTAGAAATGGCCCATTCATTCATCCTGCTGTGTGGTTGCTATGTCACTCCAGCTCCTCCCAGTCCCCAGGGCTACACCCCCGCCCCTCTTTGAAACTCACTCGCTGACTACATCACACACTCTGTCACTTTTGTGGGAGGGGAACAGCTGCTGGGACTATGACCAAAGGCAAGGGGCAGAGGGGTTGCTTCCTCAACTGGGCTGCTGCAGCACAGCATCCTGAAGCAAAACGAGCTCAAGACTCCCAAGATGAAGCAAGGTAGCATTACTTTCACAGGCATGAGATCCTGCTGGGGGGAGAGTCCACAGGGGGGATGTGGCTAGAAGCACTGGCAGTGTGTAGCCCCCTCTTGTCCTCCCAAGCACAGGGGAAGGGATGGGTTCTGAGCATTGGGTTCTCATCCAAACCTGGATCTGGGTCAGAACTGTGGGGAATGGGATAGAGTGGGGGCTGGGAGCTCCTAATGCCTGCATGGGACGGGTCCAGGAATGGGCAAAGTCCGGGCTGGGGGAGGCACTAGAGGGTGGCTGCTCATTTGCATCTGGGGCTGGGGCTGCAGTAAAGCCCTGCACACCTTTGGCCGCGACCTGGCACACCCAATTGGCTGGAGTGCAGGGACGGGGCAGGCCCCATCCCAAGTTCATTTATCAAACATCAGGGCAAACTTTCCTTAAAGGAACTATGTCCTTATTTCCCCTATCTCACACTACGGGGGTCCACAGCTGGTTCCTCCTGGCTGGAGGTAGGCATGGGTCCTTGGGTAGATACCATGGTGGACTGAGAATGCCTAGTTTGGTCCTCGAGAAATCCCCAGCCGAGAAGCTGCCCACCCCATCTCCTCCCCACCCTGCTTGCCCAGAAACTGTCATGCCCTAGCTGCTCGTCCTCCTAGCCCAGCTCCCTCTGCCCTGAAAATTAAAAGGACTCACACCTACCTGCAGTTTGAGGTGAGAGCCCAGCTGGGAGTTTCAGCAGCCTCACAGGTGCACAGCTGGTAGAAGGGGACTTCATGCCAAACAGCTGATTGGCTGCAGCCAATGTGACAGATTTCTGTTGCCGATCTGCATGAGACATCAGCTTATCAGGCTGAGGCCACAGGATCATTTGGGGAGGAGATGACAAAACACACCAAGTGTCTAAATTTAAAAGCTTTATTAATAAAAGAATAAAATAACAGCAGAGAGTGCTGGAGGGGGGTGGGTCCCACATCACTCAAACAAAGGAAGAAAGCATTAGTGCCCCAAGCCCTAACCCACTTTCATACTCACACCCAAACTACCCGAGGCTGGCCAAGTCTGGGTGTAATGTAAGAAGAAGAGAGGGAGGGGTGGACGGGAGTTCTTGTTCTGGGCCCAGGCCCTCTAGGGTCAGCTATGATCTCTGAGGTGCTCCAGCTCTCAGGAGGATTTTAAGTGCAGGGTTCCTTTGGAGGTGTTCTGTTCAAGGACCTCTGCTCCTGATGCTCTTTGTACCAGTCAAAACCGGCTTTCTGTGGTCTCCTCAACTTTCCCAAAACACACCGGCTAGACTTTGTTGTCCTTTTTGTTTTCCTCCATGCTGGCTTTCTCTTGTCTCGCTCGTTATGGGCTGCCTTTGCAGGTCTATTCAGCTTCATCTTCCTTTCTCATGGCTGGTTGGTGGATTCCAGGCCCCCGTCTTTCTCAGCAGGCAGCCAAGCACCGGCTGTGAGCTGAAGCCTTGGACTGGAGTTGGTGCCTTATCTTCTGACTGAGCAAGCTGGAGTGTCAAGTTAACCCATTCTCTGCTTTCTTCCTCCTTCCCCCCTCTGGCCTCTTCAGCCTGCAAAGGAATCTTCCATTCCACCCTCACACATTTAACCTTCCCCAAAATACCTTGTGATGCTTGCAACAGCCTTAGCAATATACAGTGCTAATCTGCCTCTCCAGGAGATTTAAGGCAAGGAGGGGGCTGTTGAGGTGTTACACCAGCCAAAGAGATGATAGAGGCAGTTGTGCGTGCCAAATAGCTGATTGATAGTTGCCAACAGCTGATCTCCCTGGTGGATGCTAAGCACCCACTATTTTTTTCCATGAGTGCTCCAGCTCAGGAGCACCCACAGAGTTGACATCTATGCCATCTCATCCACCTACATCTTGTTGCTCAGCTCTTACTGCTCCCTTGTTTGCACTCTATGCTCTTCCGAACAGGCAAGTCACTGTCATTCATTTTGATCTTCATACAGTGAAGTAATTATGCATGTGCTTAGGGTAACTTTACTTGGGTGAATAATCCTATTTACACCATGAACAGCCCATGTGTACATTTAAATATATACATAAGTATATAACTGGGTACAGTTTCTTGGAGCAGGAACCACTTTCTTATAGTTGTCAAAACAGTGTCATGAATAGAGGCAGATTTTCAGCTGGTGTAAATTGTCATAGCTCTATTGAAGTCACTGGAGCTATGAACAATTTAACAGCATCTGAGGATCAGCACTGTAGTACAGTGGAAATGATAATACTTGTGGGGAGTCATTGGAGATACAAACCTGAAGTGAACATATTAATATAATTAATTATTGAATATCTTTAGGCATGCTGGCAGTAACTCCAGGGCTTTTGATTTATGCGTGTATCTCCTGAGTATAATATGAATGATTTAAAAATTAGAATTCATGATGCGCTTCTTCAGAGATCTACCAGAGAAAATTCCCATCTCCGGCAAAACTAGGAAATAGTGAATTTTCATCTTGTAAATAAAAATCAAATATATATTGTAAAATACTAAAATAGAAAAGCATCTACTTTTAATTTTTTTTTAGTTAAATGCAAAACTACTTTTACCTCTGCCTGTAATTCAAGCAAATAAGAAAATCAAAAATTCTGTAAATGATTTTAAAAGTCTTAATATAACTGTGTGTTTGTTAGTCTATTAATTTGCTATATTATACTCTTTCCTTTTTGGCTAGTAATGATTTTTGCCTTTAAATTAAAACAGCAGTGACTCTGACATAATAGAACTCGGCTTCTAATTACACTACTATCTGGTTTCGTTTTCTTTAAGGTTTCTTTTTTCTATAAAGGATGCTTATATCTACTACTTTTCTATGCAGATTTATGTATATAGCCTGTATATATACACATATATTTATAAATGCATTCTTTTTCTCTGCTTTTTTCCTCTCTAATTTATTATCCTTCAGAAAACCTATTTGATAATTGAGACAGTTTATATTTTAGAGACATTCCTTCTTCATATGAAAGCTTCTGTACTTTATCTCATCGATTTCTCTGTTCCATCTTGTACACTGGTGATAGGAGAAAATGTTCACTAAGGGCTTGATCCAAAGCTCATAAAGTCATTGAGAGTTTTTCCGTTGACTTCAATAAGATTTAGATCAGGACCTTAACTTCTTTGAACTGTCTGTAATATTCCTTCTAGGAAATGCAATCAGCTGAACTAGATTTTTTCCCTGGGATTAAACCATGACTTTGAATATATTTAATTTTTCCTAATATAAATAAAAAAAAAAGATTCTTTTACTTTGAAGATACAGTTTACCTTCTGATTTTTGTTCCTAGGAAAGTTTCTTAGTAACTGGGTAGAGAAACACTAGAACCTATTATTTTATTTAGTTATATGGAGCCAGATCCTATTTATTTTACTCATTGTAGTGAATTACTCACAAGGGTAAGGCAAGCAGGGTTTGGTCCATGATGAATTCAGATTGTTGATACAGAAGTGTTAGTTCTAATACTGGCTTTAATTAGCATGTCCAGCTGTGAATATAAAGAAAATAACTACCATTTGAATGGTATTCTCATACCATGTAAGCCACCCTTTTCATTTTAGTGCAAATGTGGACATGAGTAAATTCTGAAGGATTGTGCCTTGTGGGCTTTATATATGTGCAAAAAGCCAATTATCTAAAGTTAAACACAGTAAATCACCCCATGTATGCCATTGTATACCATATATCTCTACCCCACTGAATAGATGGGAACATGAATCCAATGAAATAAATAGAAAGTATGATACCTGAATCTGAATATGAGAATCTATGAATAACTGTGTTACCTGCTAATTTCTGCTTCTGCTTTTAAATATGGTAAGTCAATTGTGAATGTATATTAATTTAGTCTTGGACTAAATGAGAATCAAGTGTCATTGATATTTAAGGATGGGATATTTCAACAGCATATAAGTGACTTAGGAGCACAAGTCCCGCAGAGTTTCATTAGGATTTGTGCTCCTAATTCACTTAGGCTCAGTGAAATTCTCAGTTTATCTGGTACTGCAACAGAGTACAGTATTTATCTGGCCGTAGCTAAGGTGTCTGTTTGGATATTAAGCTGCAATTATGCCATTTTTTCTCTATCATCAATCATCTTTAAATTCAAAATATATGTGCTTTCCATATGCTTCTCTGCATGTAAAGGTCATTCCAGAAAATGAGTAATGTTCAATGGGAGGAGGGTGAAAACAGAAAGGAGGAGAGAAGACTTCATCCACTTTGTCTTATGTAAATCTCACGGTTCTGACTGCTGGGACAGGTGTGTGGTGGTATCAGTCTCCTCCTTGTTCTATAAATATATGGGAAAATGTCTATGCAAAGAAGTGACCATTTTCACTGCCAGTCATGAAGGGCATTGCAAGAGTTTGCATTAGGTTTAGCTTAAAGTTGGAGGCAGAAGGCATGTATGGCATTACTACCATTACAGAAGGAGGCTCCCTGGTGCAAAATAACCTCTAAAAAGGATAACTCCTGTTGTGAAGCTAAAGGGATTGAGAAATGTTACATAGATGTTAATGAATCCATACAAAGTACTGTGAGACAAGCAATTGTAAATGCATTTCCATACAACTGAAAAGGACATGTAATCAAATTCACAATACCACTTCCAGGAAGCAAACTGGCCATGTGGCACAATATCATCACTGGCCATCAACAAGGAATATTCAAGTGTAATTTAATGCTACTAGATGTCACCATATAAATATTTCTGAAAGAGATTTATCTGGCAGCAAAATACTTGGGGGAAAAAAAAGCAAAAACAACAACTCCAGTTTAGGGTAGCAGGCTATATTCTGATAAGCCACAGCAAAGTGATTAGACTGCTATTTTAGATTTAAAATTAATCAGACTCATTACTAAATTAAATAATGATAAATATTTTTTTCTCACATGAGAAGTGACTGAAAGATTTATAACTCTCTTTTGATTGTAACTTTTAGTGATAAATTAAGCTCTCCCAGTACATGCTTATTCTCAAATGCCTGCAGTAATGAAACTTATAAATAAGTACATCCCTAACAAAGACCTTGTCAGATCAGAGGATAATTTCTCTATGATGAGATGAAGTTCAGCAGAGACTGAGAGGCTCACATTTGCATGTTTTATGGGCCACAGAATCCTTGTACTACAGCTTACTTAATGGGAATCCAGATCTGTTAAAGTGGCAGATCTGATGTAACTGGAAGCCTGACTTGGTCCCACATGAATCACCATACATTGATTAAATTATCCGTTGAGAGCTTAGAAATGAGGGGAAAATTTAAAGCACATATTTTAATATCAACTTTTTATCACAATGCAAACTCAAAGCATTGGGACAGTTCAGGTTTGGGTAGCTTTGTTCCTACAATTCTGTTACTATACAGAGGTCAGGGTATATTTTAGCCAGCCATTTCACACTTATGGCACTATATTCTTTAATAAACATATATGGTATGTGTATTGCACCTTTGGATTACCAAACAGTCAGATTTTCCAGGAGAGAGTCAGGCAATCTAAAATAATTTGCACTCTCACTCCTAACCCGTCAATGGATGTTTTTCAATTATTGATACACTAGCAACTGGGAAAAGAGGATCACATGACACTTTTGTGGCTACTGGACTGTCACCTTTAGTAATCAATATAAGATTTTTCATGATAATATTGTTCTAATACACAGTGACATTTCCCAGAATTTTCTCAATGTTGCTTATTGGACATACCCGTAAATATCTAATGAAAACCATAGATACCCCTCAGAGAATTTAGACAGCATCTAAAGGCCTTTAATAGCTATTTAACTATGAGTAATGAAATATCTAATTGACATAGCACTATGATAATGACACAAGAATGTAATGACAAATGCCTGTGTGGTGCTTTAAAGATTGTACATTAGTGTAAAGGAGGGATCTCAAACACGCGGAGTTATTTCCTTCTGCCTGCCATAGGTACTGACTCCGTGGGTGCTCCGGAACTGGGGCACCTACAGAGAAAAATTAGTGGGTGCTCTGCACCCACTGGCAGCCAAGCTCCCCTCCTCCACTCACCCCATCTCCTCCTTGCCCCCCCCCCAAGAGCGTGCTGCATCCCCGCTCCTCCACCTACTTTCCAGCACTTCCTGCCCAGCCACCGCCAAACAGCTGTTTGCACACTCTGGGAGGAGTGGGAATATGGCACTCTCAGGGGAGAAGGTGGGGAAGAGGTGGGGCTGGAGCATGGATTTGGGAAAGGGGTTAGAATAGGGTCGAGAGGGGTGTATTTTGTCATTTCAGTGAGTTTGTTTGACATTCTGCTTTGGCTGCTGTCTGCTGAAAGTAGAAGGTTTACAGCACTGTGGGATGAGCAATTGGATGTGAAGTTCTTTTCAGGGTGAGGGTTGAATGATTTTGTTTACTTGAATCAGATCAATGTGCCTCTATCCCCCATGCTGTCAGAACATCACCTCCTGTTACAAGATGTGTTCATATGCTGCACATGCTCCCTGCCTGCAAATTGCAGATAGCTTCTGTCTGCCCCTTCAGCATTTTCATTCTTTCATGTACATGAATTAGGAGGCTCTTCCCCCCCACAGGAACGGTTACAACAGAACATTACCTTGTGAAAGCTAGTGTCCTCTTAGACTTTAACCCCAGCCGAGGTGCTTGGAGCTGGGGGAGTCTCAAGGACTGTATCCTGCACATGTTGCTATACTCTGGCCCCAGAGCCCTAGACTACTTTTAAATCAACAGACAGGCATCACAAGAGACTTGACCACCAGAGCCTAAGCTGAGACCAGCAAACTCATATCATGTAACATCAGTTTGGCTTTAAATCCTAGATTCAGGAGGTGAGAGTCAAGTGTCTTGGCCAGGCTTTCCATTTTCCTTTTCAGATCAAATCCTTCTTGATGCCTCCAGAGTAGCTGATGGGGCAGACAAGCCATGTTATGTTCAGGAGGACCCCACAGGTCTCACTTAGCTGTAGTTGTTCATTTTTTTTTCCATTTTTGACTACACTTTTGTATCATTTTATGAAAAGGTTTCAGTGATACGGCACTTGGACAAATGTACTAGTCCTTATGTGGCCCTCGTGGTAATTTGAGTTTGAGATCCCTGGTGTAAAGGATTTCTGGATGTTCATCTTAATTGTACTACCCCCCCCCCACCTGACTAAATATACAAGTAATTCCAATGAAGACATTCTAAACAAAAGCATAGGAATTTCTGTTTTAGAAAATGTCAAAAATGGAGAAATTAACCCCAGAGTATGAATAGCATGCTGCAGAAAACCAGAAGCTATTGCATAGAGAAGAATGGAGGAGTTATCAAAGTTGGGCAAAACAATTAGGGGAAATAATGTCTATAAGTTAATAGTGAAAGAAAAGGGAGGGGTGTTATATTTTCTTCTATGTACTACTTCAAGAAACTGGATATGTTGAGTTTGTGTTTGCAGGACTGGGGCACTAGTAAAGTAGTGTAGTTAATTTATTGTCCACATTCAACATACATTTCAAGGTCAGAAGCCAAAGACAAATGTAGTACAATGTCCTCTGTTGATGTTTAACATAGCAGCATAGCATGGCACAATATCTTCATAGCTAGTCACTTATTCTGGGACAAATGAAAACTGGAGTATCACCAAATTTAAAAGGCTAGATTCTGCCTTCGGTCATTGTCTTTGATGGTATTATTCCAGAACTACACCTGTGTGTGCACAAGAGAGTAGAATCTGGCCCTCAAACCAGAAGGTTATATCTTGCTCCTTGTATAGTAAGGTAACAAGAGGTGCCAAGTTATGGTCCAAACCTGCAATGGGGAGAGAGTGGCAGTAGAGTCCCAGCAGTTGTGAAAGGGATGGTCGGATGAACCTAGGGAGCAGAAACTGGATATGCATTCAGGTTCATTTCTAACAGAAATCCAAATACAAGTTACTGCTGGTCAGTTGCAGCTCCTCCATCAATACTAATACGAGAGTAAGCTCTGTTCCCAATTACACCATTATAAATTGGAAGACAGCAAAGTTATCAGTATAAATTAGATCAAAATTTGGCCCTGTATATTCATGTCTCCCCCCTCTAATGTCCTCAGTCCATACTCTAGAAGACAAATTCAAAAGAGAAGAATAACAAGGAGAACTGAGAACGTGGATCTGTGGAGATATTTTTCAAAGAACTACAGTTACTAGATATTAATCTAGTTTTCACCTTTATGAAATTACCTCACAGTTACCTACTCTTGCAGACTACCAAGCGGTGAACTCCTGTTTCACAGAAGTAGTGTTGAGGCGTAAATTAACTAAAAATATAGACTTCAGAACCATTTCCCCAAAGTGGATCCCTGATCTCCCCTTTGCATCCAAACAGTAATGCTATATAATTGTGTTTACTGAACTACAAAGAACTGCTTTGTAGAGATGTTGGGAAAATTGCCAAGGCAAACCTTCAAAGACACAGTAGTTCTGACAAAATTTGCCTTTAGATCTTCCGAGACTGGGATCTTTGCTTCTTTATGGCAGGTCTTGATATACTGTACTATCCATTTCAATAAAATTTGGACAGGGGTAGTTTTCCCCCTTGCACTCTCTCCATATTACTAGAGATGTGAAGATTTACAAAACTCTCCAGTTTTTTCAAGGTAAAAGCAGAGAGCTAATTTAAAATCCATCTTCAGAATGACAGCTCCTGGGAAGATATGAGACCTAGAGAGAAATACTGGCATGAAAATAAACTGATTTAGGTGGAATTCAGTGACCACATTAGGGAAAAACTCAGAGTGGAGACGTAAAACCATCTTAGTTTTAAGAAAGATGGTTAAGAAAGAAATATAACATAAGGGGCTGTGCCTTGCTCAATGACTGGACTGAAGCAATTTTCACAAGAATAGCCGCTTGAAGGAAAGAAAGTAAAAAAGAACAATCTTTGATAATATCAGTTTGTGTACTCAGACTAGGTTTTTTCTATTTTAGCTCTTTCAGTAAATCCCTTTGATTCCCACAGAGCAATGTTCAAGTAGCTTGGGTGACATGGGAGTATTTTGGGAATATTTAAGCAGCTCTATAATGCCAAATCTGTTGTAAATAAGGCTGACAGTTCACATTTCTGGTGTGGAGTGTTACTCTGCATATCTCACATAGATCTGGCTGGATGATGATATAAGCTACCCGCCTTCTACAAAACAAAGAGAAGAGGGAGAAAGTCTGATTTCTGCCCTGCCCATCATCTTGCTGGCAATGTACATGGGAGCCATCTGAAAGACAAGTTATTTTGAGCATCTGCCTATTTTCTGTGTCCCTGTGGGAAGATCTATGTTTATGATTCTGCTGGCATGTAGATCACCAAGTTATGATGAGAATCAGGCCATTTTTAGCTGAACACTCAGAGCTTGTCAGCACAGCTGGTGGATTCTTCATGGATTGTTGTCTTCTGGACTTCAACATTCAATAAGGCATTTGTAAACATCTCTCTGTAGTGCTAGCTACCATCAAACAAGAATTGATAAACCACTGATAATCTCAGCACTTGTTGCCCTGTCCCTTTTTTTGTTGTTTTTGTTTTGTTTGTTTTTTGGGTGTTTTTTTTTGTTTTATTGGGAAGATTAGTGAGAAGTTTCTAGTGCTCTTTAATAATTAAGATTATATCAAAGCCTGCGACTCACATGGTGTGTTTCCAGTAACAATATTTTTGATTAAGAGTCTGGAATGGTCCAGGCAGGAAGAAGGAACTTGCTCAAGATAGTCATGAAAACATTTCTACCACTTAAAGTTGAGAAAGGGACAGTGTCAGAACCATAGGCTCTGACAAATCTGGCTTGCTTTCCTGGAGTAACTTGTTTGACCAGGAGCCCCAAAACCTGCCAGTTCTTGAAGAAGCTTCTCAGAGAACAAAGAAAACTGGCAGGATTAAAAAAAGACACTCTCAGGGGAGCAGGTACAACCAGACTGAAAGATGCTCAGACACAGGAACTCATTGGGATATGTGAAGACTCTAAGCCAGTTTTGGTTGCAGTTACAGCATGATAGAACTTTAGGTAAAACAGACACTTGTACAAGTTGTTTGTTTTAAAATCCTTTTTTATCTGATGATGTATTACAATTACTAAAAAAATTACTTTGTTTTAAGAAGGCTATTGGTTAATCTCACTAGCCATAGATTCCTCAAGGGTGGAAATGTAAAACTCAACTGGATCTTCAGCATGAGACATTGTTTGTATATAAAATATAATGTGCACAGATCCTGGACCAATTTAAGAAATGGAAGATTCCATACCACGACAGGGGCAGCAAGATGCACAACACCTGCGGAGATGCACTCAGAAAGACAAGAAAGGTAGAAGAGAAGCTAGCCCCATAACTGTCACCTTCTGTCTTAGGTTTTGATTTGGATATAGCACTGATAACTTTAATTTTATTGGTTGGTGCTATCCATTATCAATGGACAATCAGCAGACATGTCTGGTTTTATTAACTAGTGTAGCTTGGTCAAGATATATAGATTTGCTTTTGAGTAGTTATGCTTTCTCCTCTCTGATTGCAAAGGATGGCTTTGGGCAGTTGGATCTATGCTGTTAGCCCCATTTCTCAGTGTCTGCATAAGAGATGCGGGGAAAGGAACAGAACACAGGGTTGGTCTGCAACCCTCACGTTAGTGCGACAATTTATTATTGTTGTTTAAATTTTGGGGGGTAGCATTTTGGTGGGAGGGAATTAGAGGCAAAAGAAGGAAGAAAGGAGAGTAAAGGAAGGGGAAAAGACGAACAGAGAAGACAAGGGAAGAAGGTGGGGGGAGTATGCACAGGAGCAGCAGAGAGGTTATAAAAACTGTGAGGAAGGGGGCAAGAGAGAATGGATTTTAACAGCACCTTTGTTGAAGCTCAATCTGAATAGTATGGAGATAATTCTAGTGAATTATTTAAATATGAGGGTGTGGCAGGAATATTTTTAGCCCCACTTATTTATGTGATATATTCACTTTTAACCCAAGAGAATTTGGCTGTGAATCTTGAATCCCAATTGTTCTGAATCCTAGTTACCTTTGGTGGTCAAAAGTATCTTTTTCAAATCTGCATTTAGGGGTGTTTCTTTCATGCCCTGATCAGACATCAATAACTGTGATTCCCAGACTGAGTAACTGCATTCTACGTTTCTTGGGTCTCATACCTCAAGATCATTTAGATGCTTCCTCTGATTCATAGAGAAGTTGCCTGCCTGTAAAGTGATATGGGGAAACAGAAACATTATGCCAATTATTCAACAAGCCACACCATGGCCCATATTCATCATAGAAATATTATTGTGATATGATCTTGGCATAATACAGATGATGCATTTTATACAAGATAGGTAATGTGAGATATCATTGAAAAGGTTATCATTTACTGAATGTGATTATCCTATTTGTATGCATGTATCATTTTTTGTATCTGAAATTAGGAATATTGTCTATGCATCTATTACAAATGTATTTACACCTGGAGACACTCACAAGGCAGAATGCAATCAGTCTAGATGGTTGTCTTGGGAGGGCCATTAGGGAGCACACTAGATCTTAGAAGATGTTAATCTCCCATTGGGGAAACTTCCTGAGGATGCTACAAACAGCCTCTGTCTCATGGCTGCTATGGCCCTACAGATACATGACCAAGTCACCTGGTACCGGACTCCATCACAGAATACTAGTGTTTTTCCACTGAAAGAGGTGGGAACTAAAACTGGGACACAAAGGATTCTCGCCCTATGCAAAAGCTATATAAGGCAGAGGAGTGACATCATTGGGGTTCTTCTTCACTGACTCTCCACCCAAGATGACTGCTGGAAACGCCTGAGAAACAAGGACTGAACTGAGGAAAAAGGGCTGAACCCAGGCTAGAGGGCTTTCTAGTCTGTCAAAGGAATACCTGGGGTTTTAAGCTACAAGCAAGTACAGCTTGCCCTTAAGAATCTCTGCAAACTGCCTAAACCAACAAATAGGGTGAGAAATTGCTATTCATATCTGCCTTCTTTAGTATATTAAGCTTAGATTGTGTTTCTGTTTCATTTGCTAGGTAACCTGCTTTGATTGGTTTGCTGGCCCTTATAATCACTTAAAATCTATCATTTGTAACTAATAAACTTGTTTTGTTTTGTCTTGTCTAAAACCACTGTGTGAAAATCAAAACTTGGGACAGAAAGCTGTGTATATTCCTCTCTGCATTGAGGAGGAGGTGGATTTAATGAGCTTACGCTGTACATTTTCCTGTGCAGTGCAAGATGGTATAATATTGGGTTTACGTTCCAGAGGGGTGTGTGTACCTTAGAAATGGGGAGATGCTTTAGCTAAGCCTTCCCATGCAGAGCGGATCTCAGCATCTCTGTGTGTCCCCCTACCTGTATGTGTGCTGGTAAAGTGCAGTCTGAAACCTGTGGTACAGCTTGACAGGCTGCACAGCAGTGCAGTATAAAAGGAGCACAGGCTGGTAGGTCAGGTGGGCTCAGTGGTACTCCAGTTCCAAGTGGCATCCTGTAGGGAAACTGTCACACACATTATTTGTTTCTGAGAACAATTATAGGTCATGAATTTGCTTTCTATGTTTGGAATTGTGGCTAACTGAAAAACTGCCTATACCCTCAGTGCTAGCCATGGCAGCTCAGGGCAACTGAGATATTTGAGACAACAGTCCTTAGAATTAGATACCTGAGGATAGTCATCAGGCACTCTCAGTGGAGGGCCTTTGATTCTGACTTTTGGCTATTGGCCTTTTTTTCTTTTTACAGACGATAAAAGGAAATTGAGCAGGTTTGGATAGAGGTGACTGAAAGTTGTCCCCTTAGTGACTAACAGAAGTTGCTGGCATGCCTGTTGTCATCCAAGTGACCAATTACTCCTAAAATATATAAGTTAATTGGTGTGATGGACAAACTGGATGTCATCATGAAGAAATGTTAAATGTGAGATCTCTCATTAATTAACTTTGTCTTTCATGTTCATTTGGCAACACAGTGTAAACAGTGTCTTCAGTATGCCAATAATAAACAGCTATCCACCACAAACACTATGTATCCTACAAGTTCAAACTCTGCTTTGGAAGAATTCTTGGATGATAATATCACCTGGACTGGAGCCACCATATCTAATATCATAGGAAATCACAAGTCCCGCTTGTGGATAGAAATTGTTATGAGGATTCTGTCTTCCTTCAAGCCTTGGTTTTTTTTTTTCAGGGGACTTGCTAGAAACAAAGAGTGATGTTAATGTGTTTTTTTCTGTGGCATGCCATGTACTCGATGTGGTCAAAAGACATTTATTGTGAGGCCAAATAACAGCAGAATATGCCCTCATGACCGGAAAGCTTGATTATTATAATTTTCTCATAGCAGGGCTGCATGCATAATAACATCTGTCCAATAACTAACAGAAGTTGCTAGGATGTCTGTAATGGCCTTCCAGGTGACCAATTATTCCTAAAATGTAGAAGTCAACTGTGTATGGCTCGCTGGACTGATTTTAAATCTGCATGGGTGGTTTTCACAGTCCTGAAAGTGACTATTCAAGGCATCTTCCTTGAGCTTTTTCCTCACGTAGCTCATATCCCATCATCATTGTGCTTATGTCATGATCAGCCTTAGAGAGTGGAACTTCTGCTTCTCCCCAATTGATATCTTACTTACTCAGTCTCTCCTGGCATTTAAAATATCTATACATTTTTTATCCTCAGTATTACTTTCTCCCACTCCACTTTCTACCTCTTCATTTATGTGTTTTTATCCCTACTCCTTTTGTTTCCTTTGTTTGAATTGTAAGAATGTTTCGTTATACTGGTTCTACATATTTTATTTTGTTGTACAACAAGTGGGTGCTTTATAAATAAAATTATCAATTATCTGTCTGCATGAATATGCTGAGAAGAAGGGGATACTCTCCTGGAGCAGATCAAAATTACTGACTTTATTGTCAGGTAAATCATGAAAAATCCCCATTCACTGTTTCATAAAAGGAAAAGATAGCAATCAGATAAACTTTTAAAGATCACAATCTCAAACCTGACATGATGAGTAGATTGCTATGATCAATGAAACAGAGCAGGCAAATGAATCAAGAGTTCCTTTATTGTTTATTCTATTAGAGAAATATTTCCATTTCTTAGTTATTGCATAATAAAATTACAGAGCTCTAAACTATTGCATGGATAGTAAGTAAATTCAGTTTTTCTAAACATGTTAAACATATGGATTGTGTGGAAAAGTCAAACTGGATGGAGAACCAATATATCTGCTTCTTAGGGCAGTTTTGGGAAAATTGGTGAATCTCAAGAGCTAATGTCTCAGGAAGTTTTAAGAAGCAAAAATAAGCTAATGCTAAGACAACTAGGGTCACCTTTCCCTGTCTACTTCCATAGAGCCATGGGAAACAATAGAAATGAAGTGACAATAGAGGAATAAATGATTACCATTAAAAATCACCATTCCTGACAATTATCAGCCAGTGAAATCTGAAATACAGCACACCTATAAAAGGAAGTAACTGTAATAACTCTGCCATAACTAGAGCTGAGTAAACAGCTGAATTTCTTTCTCTCCTCTGCACTCACCCTACCCCTTCCGCTCCAGGAATATTAGTTTGAATTTGAAACCACATTTCTATTTGAGTGTGTTCATAACACTTATCTATTTGTTTTCAATGAACATCTAAGTTGTCAAACTTAAGAGGCACAAAAATTTGCTAATAGTGAATTCTAAATCTGAATGCTTCAATATTTGATGGGAGCAAAATTACAGCTTATACATTAGAAACAATTGTAATTTTCAGATTTTGGTGGGTAATCACATGCAACTGGGAAATACGGACAACGTAATGTGACTTAAGATTCACCTCTGCTGTAAAGCCTACAAAACCCTGCCTAATGACTATTGTTAAGTAGATAATAAGCTGTGATAATTACTGTTGTCCTTCCTTCTTTTTCCTACTCCCTTATTCTAATCACCTCCTACATTCCTACCCTTCTTCCTGGGTATAAAGATATGTCTACACTACGAGATTATTCTGATTTTACAGAAACCAGTTTTTTAAAATAGATTGTATAAAGTTGAATGCGTGCAGCAACACTAACCACATTAATTCGGCGGTGTGCGTCCATATATCGAGGCTAGTGTCAATTTCCGGAGTGTTGCACTATGAGTTGCTATCCCATAGCTATCCCATAGTTTCTGCAGTCTCCCCCACCCCTTGGAATTCTGGGTTGAGATCCCAGTGCCTGATGGGGCAAAAAACATTGTCATGGGTGGTTCTGGGTACAGCCTCACCCCTCCCTCTGTGAAAGCAGTAGACAACTGTTTTGCGCCTTTTTTCCTGGGTGAACTGTGCAAACATCATAGCAGAGCAAGTATGGACCCTGCTCAGCTCAAGACAGCAATCATGGACGTTGTAAACACCTCGCACATTCTCGTGCAGTCTATGCTGAACCAAGACCTGCAAAACCAAGCAAGGAGGAGGTGGCTACGGCAACACGGCGACGAGAGCGATGAGAACATGGACACAGAATTCTCTCACACTGCGGGCCCCTGCGCTTTGGAGATCCTGATGGTAATGGGGCAGGTTCTAGCCATTGAATGCCAATTTTGGGCCCGGGAAACAAGCACAGACTGGTGGGACCGCATAGTTTTGCAGGTTTGAGATGATTCCCAGTGGCTGCGAAACTTTCGCATGCGTAAGGGCACTTTCGTGGAACTTTGTGACTTGCTTTCCCCTGCCCGACCTCACGGGATGTACTGGATCAAATCGCTATAATATGGGAGAGGATTCCGTGTTAAAAGAACTCCGTTCCAAAAGATGAAATGAAAAACATTTTGAAAAATTCCAAGACAGTGATGCAGAGAGGCACACCAGGGACGTCAGTACAGTGCGTGTGAAAGTTAAGGAGCTCAGACAAGCCTACCAAAAACAAAGAAGCAAACGGAAGGTCCAGGGCAGGCCGAAAGACAAATGCCACTTCTACGCTGAGCCTGCATGCAATTCTAGGGGGGTCCGCCACCAAGTACACCTGTCTGTGGATTCGAGAGTGGGTGGTGTAATGCAGCCATGGCTGAGGATTTCTGTGACGGGGTAAGAATAGGAGGAGGAGAGCTTGCCAGAGAGCACACATGCACTCCGTCTCCACAGCCAGGAGCTTTTATCTCACCCTGACGGAATTAACTCTCTGCGCAGCCTCTCCAACAGTAGCCCAACATGAAGCCATGGAAGCACCGAGAGAAAACAGATCTTGGATGAGTGTATCCTTTTAAATAAGACAAAAATGAAGCCAATCTAACACCCCAACCCCAATTGAGAGCATCTGGCCCACCAATACAATTTCGATCCTCAGTGTGTGCCCTCAGACAAAATAGTTTGCCCATCTCTGCTATAAGGGGACCCTGTGCATAGGGCCCAACTTCTCCGGCACTGATTGGGTGCGCATGCTCCTGCCCACCCCGAGCCACCAACTTGCCCCACTCCCAGCCCAACACCTTCCCCAAAGTTCCCAAAGCCAACTCTGCCCCTCCTTGCCCCTATTGGAAACTCTCTCCAATGTCCCCAACCTGGCCTGAGCCGTCTTCCCCCGCCTCCCTCCCTGAGCGCACAAAAACATTCCGCTCCTCCCCCTCCTCCCACAAGCTTGTCACATGCCAGACATCTGTTTGACAGTGGCAAGCAAACCTGAAGAGAAGCGGAAGGTGAGCTCAGGGGAGGAGGCGGTGGGGCCGAGGTGAGCTGGGGCGGGTGGTGATAGAAGCGTCGGTGAGTGCAGAGCACCCACCATTTTTGCATGGGGCTCCAGCCCCAGAGACCCATGGAGTTGGCACTATGCCCCTGTGCTTTGATTCCTCAATCTCAGCCATTTACCAAGGCCCACAATGGGTGGAGGTAGAAGTGGAACAAATGAATGACAAATGACAGATACAACTCCTGGAGTATCATAAGACACTTACAACATTTATTTATAAAAGATAGCACAGAGCAGATCTTTCAAATGTGAAACAACATGGCAACATATCATGCAGAGTTCTACAAAATGGTGTAATATCTCAAACCCTTCTTAATTTTCTAACGAGATATGAACTCCTGACCTATTGTTCAGTATAAGATGAATGGGGCAAAGATTAAAACTCAAAGTAAAATACCAGAAAGTGAGAGAAGAGAGAGAGAGAGAGAGAGTGAGTGTGTGGTGTAAGTATGCAAGCTAACAAAAAGTAAAATGACTAATATACAATAGCCACATTTTTGAAGACCCTCAAACAATCCTTGGGCCAAAGCTTGCACCTGTTATACCCATGCAACCCCAAAGACACAAGTGTAGGTAGAATTTATTCACCATTTTCAAGACGCTCATCTTTGAGCTGTTGGCCTTGCAAGCATGTAGAAGTAGAGCCAAAGGGCCAAATCCTGTAAATCAGAACTTGGACCCGTGTGTATTTCAGGGCATGATAGGTGTCATAAATTGACTATAACTTGGAGGGGAACTCCCTGCCAGTGCAACATGCAACCGCCAAGCCCTGTGCCTGTTGCTGCACCCCTCCAGCACTCAGTGCTGGGAGTCATCAAGGAAGGGACTTAGGGAATGACACTGTGGGGTTCCACCTACCTGCCACTGTATAGATTCACAAAAGGACCATGCATCAGTGGCATAAGTTAAGAAAATTGCCTAGAACAAGCTGTGACTCTTGCTGAGTCGGTGCTAATCGAGAAGCAGGGAGCGGAGCTGACGCGAATGCCGTACCCCGCTCATGAGCCAAACATAAGCAGCAGCAACACCCATGGGCTTCCTGCCATGGCTGCTACTTGTTACCAAGGCATAGTCATCCAGGGGCACCAGGATTTCAAAGGTGAAAGGAAAGTGCTAGAAGGATCTCTTGGCCCTCCACATTCTCATGCTGGCAGGGAGAACCCAACCAAACCACACTGGGTGAGCCAAACTTCCCGGCACCTAACCAAGGAAAACCAAGATAAAGTGCTGAATATAGCCCAGTATTGGAGACCCAAGAACATGACCTATAGTATAGCACTTGTTCTATATTTTATTTTTTATCGTTATCCCTGCTTTCACGATCCATCCAAAAAACCAGCAGTCAATTAATACAAACTGTCAGAGACTTCTTAAAAATAGCACAAAGAGGGGTGGGGGAGAGAGAGATTTAAAAATAAGTCGATACTTAGCAAGCAGACATAATCCAGAGCAATGCTGACATCATTGGATGATGCTGCGTGCACAACAAAGAGTTGGCAGGATAAGGTGCTATGTACTGCAGAATCAAGTTGTAGATAAAAATAGCAAATTGATAATTTCAGCTGCATCCAAAAACACAAAATATTTGCAAAGTGGAAAAGCTCAAAATGACTGCAGAAAAAAAAGTATTTCCAAGGTTCTCAGGAGAGTGCTGCAAACAAGGGACAACAATAACTACAAATTGGAACCTGGTCTGTACAGGGAGTAGGTATAACTATATTTGGTTAGGGGAATAATTTCTATCAAAATAAATTGCCACAACACCCCTATGTGGACACAGTTATGCATACGAAGGTGCCTTATACTGGGGAAATTATTCCCCTACCCACATGAAATAGGCTATACCTGCATAAAGTGCCTATAATACGGGATGTAACGTGGCCCACATAGGAATGTGTACTGCTGTATAGTTAAAGTGAACAAACTCTAGTGAAGACAAATCCCTTTAGAAACCAGTAACTAATACTGAAGCCCTAAGCTCACTGTCATTGAAAGTCAAAGGAAGTCTGCCGTAAAAACTGAGGCTGAATTCTCCACCACCTTGGACCATGTGTAAAATTAATTAAATTTACAGCGATGAAAGTGAATGCTCAGTAGTACAGCCGTCACTTTTATATCACTTGTGCATCGGCTGGCATGAAAAACTTTCAGATTGGCCCCAAACATTTTATTTGAATAGAAACCTTTAAATGTTGGAAACAAGGTGATAGATTCAGTGTTCAGAACAATAGCTACGACATGTGCAAATCCCCCCCACGTTTAGGATTAAACAAACCCCCACACACACCTATCATAACAGCGAGAGCTGCTAAATTATTAACAAGTAGTCATATCTGAAGGATATGACAGCCAATTCAGTCCTTCTGTAACCTGATCAAAATGCCAAACGAGAGGAGGAGCCTGTACTGACTGACCACAAAACAGTCTTCACACAAGAGCTGGGTTGGATGTTCTTTGCATTCAAGAGTAAATGAGGCCAAATCTTCAGTATGAGCAATGGTGGTTTTGAAGCCGAATCATTGTCCACAAACAATCACAGGCATGACACAAATCCAAGTGATTTAAATCCTGATAAGCACTGATGCTACACATTACAAAAGACGCAGCCAGCTTCAGAGGCGAGTTATCCATTTTGGTCCGTTAATACATCCTGTAATGTACTGCTGTGTGTAATAGTGTCTTTTTGCTCCTGTACAGCTGGATAGACTAGTCCTTTAGTTGTTATGACACTCTCTGGTGGCTGGCCTACAAAAAGGATCAAAAACCTAAGGACCAGGGTCAACTCAAAACACTTTCCAAGTAAGCAGGGACAGGTAAGTGAGAGGGGAAATCACCAATTCTTTGGCAAAAGAATGAGCAAGTAATTGAAATACCTCTCCCACATTCGCCCCGACACTCCCTCTGTACACAAACCAACAACCCTCCTCCGTCCATCCAATTCTCCTCGCACACTACATCCACATCTTCACCCAGCACTCATACCCCACAATACATAGCCTACCCCTCTACCCCACACATCTGCCTTGTACTTAGAACCATCTCTGATACCCTCTTGCCCACCCAGAGTTCTACTTCCAGTGTTTAGAATGTCCTAAGTATGGCTGGCTGGCCATTCTTGACAGCCAGAAATCACTGGAGCGCAGCATCATTCTGGCTATGCCTCACCCACCATGCTAGGTTCAGAAGGGTGGGGACATGACTGCGACACTCAGTCTATGCACACCAGTGTTTCCTCTACACTGAGGAACCTCAGGAGACTGGACAAACCAGCTTACTACCCCCTTGCACCAATAGATCAACAAGAAAGGCTGGAGTGGGACCAAAGATCCTGGCCCATGACATGAAGGAGCAGAGTTAGTGGATGGGGAATGATGCAGGAGGTTTACTCAGAAACATGCGATTTTTGTCTGACATTTTAGTTTGAGCAGGTCTTTATACTGGATAAGTATAGTCATAAGAGGGTGGAACTGGCTAGTATAAATTATAAAAAGCCTGATCTCCACTGCCTTACATTAAGACCCTTCTCCCAATGCTTTGGATCGATTTCCCGTGCCCTACACTTAATGCAGTCATGTACACCTGTGAAAAGGGAGTGCAAAATATAGTGAAAAAACACTATTGGCTCAGTGTTTGGCATTTAGCACAGATGTAAAGAAACCACACAAGTTGCAGGCCAGCAAGAGTCATGCAAAACTTAGCCATAGAGCTACCCACATCCGGGCCACACCACGGAAGCCTGTCGCAGATGGTAGAAAGGAAAGGTAGGTGGACTACAGAGGGTGTGAGCCAGTGAAAATTTGAGACCAAAGTGTTTCAAACAATGTAGCAATGAGACTATAACCAGCTTTCAATATGCATTTCTTTTAAACTGCACCTTTGTCCAGTTACTCACTGGATCAAACACTCTTTAGCAACAAAGCTGAAATACTCATGCTTCTTTCAACTCAGCTACCCTTTCTGCTTCCTTCTCAAGCTCTGACAGCCGGCTCCTCGTCATTTCTGAAAGCATTCTGTAGCCGTAC